>NC_060877.1:33824654-34127684 GCF_021901495.1 Neodiprion virginianus | reverse complement strand
CTCATTTCACGCGAGGGGTAATCAGTTCCGAAATCTCAAATTCCGCGCCCACGCCGCGGGCAAAATCGTTTCGCGGCGACGATTTCGTTGCGGAAAAATCTCGGTCTCGGATACTTTTTCCTCGATTACTCGTTCTTTTTCTTCTTCTCGTTCTCCCTCGAAAATACTTATCTTTCCGAAGGTCCGAAGTCGTTTTGACCAACTTCCGTGACACGATACGAAGCACCGAGGCAGGGCAGCCAAGACCGTTCAAAAACGATCGAAGATTGTACCATGACGTTATACGTTCCCCGCTTGCCTGCCTGCCTGCTTTTGCCGGTTAATGTTCGCCGCACGATCTCCGCGCGGAATATCGTGCGACGTCGAGACGAGCATTAATATGTATATTCGAATTTTTATGGCCCCCGGGCTCTCCTTTTTTCCTCCTTTTTCTCGCCATTCATTTTTATACGCTTCTTCTTCTTTTTTTTTATTTTGCTTCATTTTTATTTTTATAACTCGCCGATTTTAGGGCATGCCGCGAGTTGCCCCGAATTTATAAGGTCGATCTTCCGAGATAAGCCGGAGCTTCGGGATATTAGGAATCCGTTCGAACGGTCCAGATCAATCTCGGACGAACGGGACAGCTGTTCTTGCGCGTTGTACCTCCGTGTAATTAACCCGCGTGTAAGTGCAGCCGTCACTTTTAAAACTATTTACCACTATCTAAAATCGATGTCCTTAATTGCCCCCCTTCTCCTATCCAGGAGTCTTGGATTTCCCGCTAAGGACTTGGACAATTCTCTACCGATATCGAGTGGATTCAATAAACCGGGGACAGTGTAGATAAATCTGTTACAGCTGCTGTACTGCACGCGGGGTTAAGATCCTAAGAATGCATTACACGGATATAAATCAGGGCCCGCGGTTTAGGCCGATAAATTGACGGGTTCGACCCCGTAATTCAGACTCGGTTGAAGCGGAGATCGGTTTGTAAGTGCGGCTCAAGCTCGGGCCGAGGATTCGAGGGAGCTCTCGTATCGTATTGGTAGAAATAATTCAGGTATAAGTAGGAGAACCACCGCCGCCGGATCGCTGCAGGAGCAAAAGTAAAGAAGGAAAGAGGGAAAGAAGGAGTGACGATGGTGCCGAGGCTGGAATTTCGAACGGTTAATGGTGGTTAAGGGTATCGCGTCGCGAAGAGTTCGCCGCGGGGACAAAGGGGGAGGAGGTGAGCTGGGAACGGGGAGAAGACACGTGTTCGCAAGAGTTACACCGGCAAAACCTTGGGAACGCCAGAAATGCGGTGCTGCCCATGCGGACTATGGTCGTCCTTTGATTTATAATAATCGCTCAATCCTTCTTTTACGAAGACGTCCGCTGCCGCTTTGCCGAGAGGAAATTATACCTACTCGCTTCGTGCCGTTGAAAATAATAAGGATTGTCTTGCGGAGAGGAGGAAATGAAAAACACGATTTTTCGCTACCTTTATGCGAAGTTCGAGCTAGTCGCTAAAGTATCGCGATATGATTTCCATTGAAAAAACAGAAATAAAAAAATTAGGTCCGTACAGTGTTCCGTCTCAAATTGAATGACATCGTACGAAAAGATTGATATTTAAACGCGAAAGAAATTATTTAAAAAACTCGGTGTGAATCGAGCTTGCAGATCGATTCTAAGTTCAGGTTGGTCGAAAAATCACTGTTCTCCAACTTTAGAATAGTGCTAAAGAGGTCGAGTGCAACGTTCTGCTCGCTTTGGTTTATGGTACGTCAGGCAATCCCGCGTTGTAAAAAATTGGCGGTGTTTAAATTGACCAAAAATGACAGGTGTGGACAACTATAGTACAATTTTTGTGGTCAATTCGGAACTCGAAAGTCGTACAGTGTTATGTCGACGACAGGTAGTATTACGTTGACGTAAAATATTGTTAGATCGACACCAAAAAATATTTCATAGAAGTCTGAGCCGCACTTTTTTTTTTGCAGCGCGCAAGCTTTCCGAACGAGATTTTTAACCTCACGAAACTTTAACCCCGTTACATTTTTTACACTCGTACCGATCGCGTACCGCGAAAGAAATAGAGGAAAAAATCCAACGGCGTGCAATATTTTGACTCCGTCGGTACGCACGTGATCTGTAATTCGATCAGATTAAACGGGATCTAAGCGTGTAACTAGCCTAATGCGGGGTTCGGCGTTTTCCTTGGCGGTGTGGTAATGCCACTCTAACCTCGAAATCACCGAGGCATGAACCTGGCAAAAGGGTAGCGAGCAGACCGGTTGTACATGAATAAGCGGGGGTGGAGGGTGGACTTGTAACGGGTAGTTTGATAATCATGCATTAATTTGCATCTCAAAGTACACGCTATCCGCTTCGCTACGCACGCGTTTCGACTATACTCTGACCGTTAAGTTCTCAAACCACCAAAACCGAATCCATTCCCCGACGAAAAGATCCCCGAAACTTTGGATGAATTTTTCCCGGATTTCGATCGTTATAAATTTCGACCTTTTCCATTGATTCCCGAAAATTGCGTTGCCGGTTTTCGATCCAAACTAGAAATTTTCCCAACCTTATCGTACCCGCAAACAACCTTCGCAGATTTTTCAAATTCCGTTGCCAATTCGCCGTGTCGATTAGTCGCGACGGCGTGACGGCAAAATGAGAGCCACTGTTTCTGCCAGCGTAATATTTAGCCGTGCTTTGCTTATCGCTTTGGTTGCATATTTAAGGGCTGCCATGTCAAGCGTCAAGCGCGCGCTTTGAATACATTTAAATTCATTAGAACAGAAGCCCAGAAGCCGCAAGCGCCGCCGGTAGAGAGCCGAGAAAGGAGGGAATAACGTATCGCGCCCCGGTGAAAATATTACCGCCGGCTACGAGCCGTTCGGGTTTCCGAGGGGGGCAGAAGCGGGTTCGACGCGCGCCTTCGCCACCCCGAGAACAGAAAAATAGACGACCCCCCGTCAGAAGTGGAATATTTTACAACAAAAAGCAACAAATTCTCCTCGTTTGTTACAGAAATAAAGGGCTGGATCGATCCTCTCCAACGATCCGAGATGCCGCACACCGGTAAGTCGCCAATATGCAAAATAATCAGGTTAATTGTAATCAGAAGGAACAATAAAATTTCTCACTCTGTCAAAGTAGAGACACTGAAAAAGCATGTTATCAAAGGGACGAAAAATATCAATATACGTACATATATATTCATTACATCCAAGGTGTCGCTTAAAACTTGTCCGACGTTCGACGTGTATTTCGAATTTGGGGATAAATGCTGCACCGTGACAGAGTTAAACCGCAAAACCGTTACAGTCTTTAAGACTCGGAACTGAGGAAATTCTTGTTAAATTTTCGTCAAATAAAGCGCGATCGTCACAGGTTGTTGTCGCCGGTATTTTTTCCCGAGATTTATAACAAGAATGAAAAGGGGGATAAATTAGCTAGGCGTAATCTCAGCTCGGATCTGAGTCCGGTGTTCAGCTACCGTCGGCAAGATCAGAGGCAGCGACGTATCCAGTAGTAAAAATTAAATCTGTCCCCGTCGGATCCCGCGGGGAACCGAACAGAAGGGCCTTTCGGGCCCGGTCAGTGTTCCTGCAACGCGGCCGTCGAAGCTCGGCACGGCGTTAAGTTCAACTAAATCACGATTTAAAAGACATTTTGATAGTAATTAACGGAGAATCCCTATTCGGCCCACCGAGTTTAAGATCTATGGATTCAAATGAAACGGAACCGTTTTAGAATCCGTGGTACAGGTTGAAAAAGTTTAAGAAAAAAAACAATCTACCTGCACCGCGTCTCAGTTCAGCTGCCAAGAGAGGCGGTCCTGCCTGCCTCTTTCCTTTCTTTATTGCTTTTTAATACATTTTATACCAACTTTAATTATACTTATGTGGGTATATCGGGATTTTTCTAAATCAAAATCTCACAGGTGCCTCTCCGCACTTCCTGCATCTTATATATTACATGTATAGGCATAATTCTTCGGGCCACACAGAGTGCCGTACAACTTTCAACATGGATGTACCTGCACAGGTGTATGCGTGATACAAATATCTATAACCATTTTCTACACACATCGTTTCGATTCTCCAAATTTTTCACCCGGAATATTCTCTGTACCGTGGGAATGAAATACCTGCTTGATCTGAATTCACATTTGTATGTAACGTATATCGTGTGTGCAAGGGGAGGTTCCCAACGATTCACCGTTACTTACAGAGTAAACCGGTTGAATTGTCTGTCGAAAATTTTACGCCGCAACTGCTCATCAACCTTAATGACAATTTGTTCTCTCCGTCACATTCGTGTTATTGGGATGATTAGTCCAAAATTAAATGACGCTCGATCAAACGAACAAATAATAAATATTACAACGTACGATTTTAAAATAATTTAGATCTTTATATTCAAAGTGATTCAGGATCTTCAATTTGAAAAAAAAAAAAAAATTCAAAATTGCATGTGACCATTTTTATTTCTCAGTTATTCGAATCAAAATCACCTCAACCTACGTGTAAGAATTAAGTGAAATTAGCCAAATCAAGCGAAAAAAAAGCTAACCGATTTTGCTGAGATTCCTAAGGTTTATTTAGCGGTTAATAATTCGTTTTAATTTATATTACCGAATCCGTCAAATAGCAAAATTCACCTCTCAGCTCGAACGTCATCTAATTGTATTCCAATTGGATTCCTTGAGGAAACCGCGAGTCCTTCGGATCTACGGCGAAGAGCGTCCCGCAATCTGCAATACATGGTGGGTTTTACACAAGGGTTAAAAACATAAAGATCAGAGAGATTCTTGTAGCCGCGAATACGGGATATAATCGGAGCCACGCGCCTTCACGTTCGATCGAAGCGAGCCGAGGATCGGGAGCCGGGCTTAAACCATTCGTATAATAATTATACGTGGCTCGGATAATTATGTTATTAACTCAATTACTCCTGTCGGCGGATCCGTCCAAAATAACGAGCGTCGAACCACCTCGGTGGAAAAGAAACGAAACCGCGATTTCCGAGATTCGACATGTAACAATTATACACCGCATATCGCGAAGCTATAAATCGCGTATGAAAAGGGGAGAAAATTGTACTTGTGATTTTTGAAAACGTTGCAACCGAGACGCGACGAATCGAGTTGAAAAAATGTATGGGTAGAAGAGAAAAAGGAATTCTGCAGAAAATCAACGGCAAGAACGCGCGGAAATGACTAAATTATCGTGAGAAACACGCAGCCGAAAAAAAATTCTCCTTTTTTTTTGTACGGTGATCTCACTTTTATTTGATGACTTGACTCGAATTAATAACGTCGGCGCGACGTTCTCGAAGAAAAAACTAGACGAGTTCGCAAGCAATTATAACAGTGATCGGAGCTTTCGATCGTCGCTCTTGTTTTCACTCTACGTAAAAGAAAATTCATAATATTCCGCACATTTGTCGAAAGCTCGGTATTTTGGCAAGAAAAAAAAATAAATAAATAAATAAAATAAAATAATTACAAAAACAAAAGAGAATTCAACGCAGTAATTTGCTGATGAATTATAGCCTGCACAAATCGCTCGCTTAATTGGCCCTTCTTAATTTCCGTTGTGGTTGCGGAGAGCGAAATAAAGACATTGCCGCGGAAGCGGCGGCTGCAAAACAGCGAAACAACGAGCGAGTTCGGGTTAAATAACAATAAAAATACTGCAAACATGGGGCAGCTGTAAAGTGATAAATTAGGCAATTCTAATGGTGTCAGTGTGTCGTGTGATTACACAAGAAGAGGTGGACAAGAGGAGGGACGCAAAGTACCAACACGTTTCTCATATCTCGCGGATTCGTGTATGTAGATATTAGAGTCCTGCTGCATCGCCGAGGCGCATTCCGTTTTTGTGGTAATAATAATTTACTCCCGTCCGTTGGTCCGTCCTTCTTCCAACGTAACACGGCTATACAAGCGAGGCAAAATTTCACTCCGGGGCAAACGGGGCCTCTTTTTATCATAATAACGCCAAAATCATGATGCACCTTCGGCTTTGTCCGGTCAAACGACTCGTATCACAACTTACCTTGATTTCTTGCGAATATAATATACCAATGTCAAGAGTTTCACCCGCTGCGTTTTTACCACGGTCGCCAAATTTCTTAGCCGATATTCGAAAATATGAACGTTCAATTCGATCGATCGCAAAACTAAAAATCCACGAAGAACGAACAGACAGTTATACCGCCGCAAAAGATAAATCAGAAACGAAAAAAAAAATCAATAAAGTATACCACATCATTCGGAGTGTTCTTTGGAATAAGTCATTCACATTTATAATTCATCGTCATTTCATATTCATTTATACATTCAATGATGAGATTTTTTCAATTTAATACAAGCTACTCTACCTCTTATATTATTATTATATTGTTAAGTTGTCTTTTTTTTCTGCTTCCATCGTGATGCAATAAACTAAAAGGTCAACCGTTCATGGTATGTGACCAAAGTTTGGGACACGTTTAACAGTTGTCAAAATATTTAATCGACGGAAACGTGTCAGAATTCTTTAACGAAGGTGATAATTATTCAAGAGTGATGTACGCTTAGAAATTATACGTACGTATGTGTAGGTATAATAATAATACGGCGAATCTCGAAGCGCTTATCTCGAGATCTGAAATCAAAAAAATTAACCAGCATGCATCAGTTCGTAGTTCCTCGTCGTGTCATCGGGCGCCTGGTAGTCGGTCAAGTTAACGGCTCTGTATACACATGGATCGGGTGAATTATTATCGACGTCGAGCATTAAAAATTTCACCTTTCCCTACCTACGGAGTAGCGTATCTTTCGAACATTTTCTAGTGGCCATCAATGTCTCAACTTGTCTCCAATAACATTGATTAGAAATCCTGGCCAATCCACGTTTCGAAACGCAACGCGAAAAATTTATTTTAAAAAACGTTTCGAAACAGAGAAACTTGTGGTTAAAAATTCGTTTATAAAACAAACGGAGAAAGAATAATATTTTTGAAGAAAATAGGAAACGAGATGGTTTCAAACCAGGGCAGGGTCAAAAAAATGTACCTGAAAATCACCACACGTAAAATATTCGAATTTCTCAGCAAAGCTTTTAAACAACTTCGGATCTTTTCTAATACACGTCGCATAGTTTCAATATAAATATTTAGATAAGAACACTTACTGAGATTTATTTTGCGCAGGGAATCGGAGGAAAATAAATGTAGATAAATTCTTTCACCATTTTTTCCAAATTTTACAAAAACCCTGTCAAACAGTTGGCCGGATTAGATTCGTCCACCCGCCGCGTGAATTTGACGAAACCTTTTTTTTCTACACTCTTAGAATAAAGTGAGGTATAAACCTTTCTGCGATAGATATTCTAATATTGCACACGCGAATGCAATAGCGACGCGCGTTATCCATCAATCTAATTGCCATCGAGCTACGTAACGCGTAATACAAGGTACCTCTAGAAGCGGTTTCGCAATAGTATAACCGTGAGTTTTGCAAAGTCGTAGTAGAAGAGAAACCGCGATGCAAGTTTCCTCTGAACTGCATTGTTAGCAGGTACACATTACGGCGAACTAATTCTTCGAGGTATACGCGATTCTTATCAAACTTCTCATTTAAATTCGTAATGACAAACGAATAGATAGCCGGCAAGGGTGCCCACTGCAACATATATTTGTAAATATATACAGGTATATATATACATGAAGCCGGCCTGCAATTACTAGCGTTTCTGGATATTTATTCCTACTGATTGTATGCCATAGATATCCCCGGAATTAGCATTCGGTTACATTGCCTCTCTGCACATGCAAATATTATAGACGTATGCAAACTCGAGCAAGCACGTCGCGCTTATCTCTACAATAATTGTGTTGCGAGGGTTCTTTGGTGTTGACAAAATTCGGCATGGTATGTAGGAGAGAGAGAGAGAGAGAGAGAGAGAAAAAAATTTGATAAAAGATAGATAGAGAGACGGGGGGGGGGGGGGGGGGGATAACCAGGGGGAAGAAGTGGAGAAAAAATAGAAGCGGTTAAAACGGACAAAGTGTCGTCAGCGAGTATAACCAGCGGCGGGATTTAAGAGGAGAATAAAATGAAACGAAACGTGAGACGAAATGTGAGTAAAGTGGAGAGCGAAGAAGAGAGCAACGCAATCGACGGGAAAAAAACCCTTTCGAAACTCCGATCCGAGAGATAAGATCGCCAAAGAGTCGGTGAAAGCGCGTGGATTTAACCCGGCCCGTATACGAAGAAAACACTGCACCGTGGGGTTTATAGTTAATACCATCCAGGAGTCTAATTAACCAAAATCTTAGGAATTTCAGCTGTCTACTAATTATAATGCCTCCAATTAATCGCTACTGCAAGCCACTATATATATATACATATACATATACGAGGGAATAAAATTAAGAAGCTCCCGCAGCGTTGAATTCCGTCCCTACGGAAATATATACTTATATTTGTACCTAAGACTTCTCTGCATCTGGGATAAATTTATTCACCAACTACACAGTCGGCCTAGCGCTCTTCTATCTACTTCATCCGGTTGTTGTACCGAAACCGGTGACAGCGTCAAGCCGCGAAGCGGGGCGTCTCTGATAAATCGGTACGTCAAAACGGTGATGAAAATAAGAAGATAAGAAACCAATAGGACAAACGGAAACGATGAAGATTTATGTAGATCTCGAAGATCGATAAGCTCGTCAGTTTTTCCAAAGTTGGTGCGAAACGTGTGAATTATTGATAACGCAACTTCTTTCCAAATTGAGAATCTATGGAAACGAATGAAGACTGAAACGGAATGTATATCTTGGGGTGTTTTAGAAAATAATAATTTCCGATTTTCGCAAATGATGAGCGTTCTACGTTATGCGGAAGATCGCTCTCAGTTGATTTTTCACTCTTATAGAATTTTTTAAATTTGTGAAGTATCGTTAATAAGATTCTTTTTTATTGCTTACATCAATCGTAATATCAATCCACGTCGCAAAGAAGACCCATGCTTGTAATGTCAAGTCTCCACTTGATGTTTGAGATTTGCGTACGATGACTTTTTCATTATTAATTCGACCTCGTAAAATGGTTATAATTTAATATGAACTTTTAATTAGGGAGAATAAGATTCCCGCATGATATATCGTTGTGTTATGGATCGTGATCTTCGGATTGAATATAAATGTCAGGAAAGAAATAATAATTAAAGTGTTAGGTACGTGTTTCTTCAAATATTCAAAAAAATTTGGAAAAAATTCGGAAATCAAATGAGCGCGACCTTCCACATAATTTATAACGCTCATCTCTGCACAGAATTTTTCTTTTAACCTAAACAAACGTTTTAGGGGGTGCCAAGGTGGAAAATCGTAAATTGTTTTTTTCCGAAACACCCTGATATACCTGTACGCCCGTAACAAATTCGTTTGGAACCCAGGTCAGCACGGTGACAGAATCGTTTTAATCGACGCGGGGGTTTATTTGTTCCCCGAACACAGGGAAATTCGAGTTGTTTTATGCCGGTGGCGAGTGTTCCCGAGAGAATAACGAACGAGATAACGAGCTGGGACGAGAACCGAGCGAGGTTTTTTTAATTTTCAATTTGCATGCGGGACCGAGTCGAGCTGGCGAGGATCAGTTAATTTGGTAGAGAAAATAACGCCCAGCTCTGGAAAATGTGGTCTGCTTTGTATAATAATTAGATAACAATGTTCGTAGGGTTCATTAACGAAGCTATAAGGACAAGTCATCGACACCTCAACGAAGCCCGAATTTACTCAGGCCAATCTATTTCCCATAACAATTTAGATTAAAACTGAGTCGAATAAACGGTGCGGTGGATTTATAACGCCAAACCTTAGAGAACACCGATCGTGTCGCTGCATCGCGACTGATAGACCGGCGATATCAATATTCCGACTATCTAATCGGGGCTTCAACTGACGGATACTCGTTTTCTTAAACGTTTTTCGACTTTTACCCGGATTCAGAAGGTGGCCTATCATTTTTCCCCGAGTCAAATCCCGAGGCTCGATCGTTAACTGAGCAGCGACATAGACCCGCTTCTCCGCCCTGAAACTCCTCTAAATAAGACCCCGTAATACCGAAAAATCGGTAGCAGTAAGTTTGTTTGACCGCTGCTTACACATATCCTATTCAAAATGTATTTAAAAAGATCTAAAAATATTACAGAAAACGTTGTTAAATAATAATTTTCCTTTTTTCCTCATCAAGGAGATACAGAATAATAGAATTCATCAACGTTTTAACTCCATAGATTGGAATAACGATGATCCAACTGAAAAAATAGTAACGTCAATTCCTGATGCGATTGATCTCTTAATGAAAATTAAAAAAAACATCGAAAGATGAACAAATCAATGTCACATTTAAAATTACCAACAACTCACAAAAATTTTTCATTCCGTTGAAAACCTAAATATTTGAAATCATCATTACACGTGTACTCACAATGCAATGTTTACCTGGCCGTCTCTACTTAAAATCTAGCCGCTTGCCCGCGTCGCGACTCAAAACAAATCAGATCTGTACCTTACGTCCTATTCTCTATTATTGCGAAATCATGCCTGAGTATCGTCTATGCGTGTTCTCGTCTTGTAAATCCTCAGTTGTCGTTCTGTTCTCTCGCGACATAGATCGGATCAGTTTTGTATCCTCATCAATAGAGTATCCTCTATAGACAGGTAAGCAGAATCTATATTTTAATCGTCATCCCGCTTCTTCGCTGTAGTCGGTCATCAATAATTCGCGGATCCCACGTCAACGATCCAGTATCCATTGTCATCTCTCCTTACAGGCGATCATAACAAAATTTAAAAAAACAGATTGTCAAGTCGTAAATCCAGATTTAGAAGTCATGACCTTGATAGTTGCGCATTAGCCTCTCACAGCTCAAATTTAGGACATACTTTTGATTTCAACAGTACAACTGTACTAACAACAGAACCAAACTGGTATAAACGTTACATAAACGAGATGCTTCGTATCAGCAAAAACAGCAACATTGCTGTTAATAAACGAACGGATATTCAAAAGCTCAGTCACTTACACATTGTGGTCATTCGATGTTCATAAATTACGCTCAACTCTCAAGATGTATCCATCTTAAATTGACATTCCACATTTCGATTATCGATAAAAATGATGGCGATCATCGTTAATCAATATAAATCAATGTATCTTCACTTCCTCCCTAACCGGCCAAGCGTTCAACACCATGATTGAGGAATGTCACTATATATATGTATATATATATATATTGTAAGTTTAATCTCTCAACATCTAATTGATCATACCTGATCCTTTTCTTGTGAATAATTTTTCTGTAAATCTCGCCTTGAATTTTTGTATTTTTATATCATGTTAGCAATTGTGCATATCAGTTTCCACATATAACTTTTAACAGGTCGGTGCAGACACATGTTTAAAAACGCATGTGTTCTCATATCATTACAAATTAAAACTAGTTTTATAAGTATATACGAACGCCAAAGAATTGAAACAAAGGCTGCAGCCCGATCGAAATGTCGGAATGAAATATTGCTTAAGAAAAATGTCTCTTCAATCAACGGTTACTCGACGAAAATTACCTATTACGTAGAGTTTCGGCAGCCGCGATTAAACACCACCACGACGACCCAGTTCGTCGACCGGGTGGCGAATAGTTTGGCAAATTGGGTGCGAGGCGGTCGTTTATACTCGCGAACTAGTTCCCTTCCACGTTTAACTACGTGTAGAGGCATCCTGTTCATAATCGAAGAACTCATCGGGGACAGGTGGAGAAAAGGTGTTAAATTTTGACGGGGCATCGCGTAATGTAACCGAAGGAGCCCGGCGAAGATCTCCGAAGCGGAGAATTTGCAGGAAGCAATTTTGAGTCTAGGGTTTCGGAGGCGCTTCTAACGTAATTACACGACCCCGGTTTCACCCTGGACGTTTCCTCGGGGCTGCCGCGCCGATTCGGAGACACGCGAGCCCCGGGATGGGATGTCGAATCGCTCCCAGGGATACCTACGATTGCCCGTTGTCGTTAGGACGAAGCACGGTGCGAAACCACCTGCCCGAAACAAAACTCGCTCTCGAGTCACTCACTGCCGGTATTTCCATCCTCTTCGCCGAACTCGTTGCCGAGTTTATACGCATACGTTACGATACGATCGTTCAATGGGACCGCCGTGAGATTAGCGAGCCTTGATCCTCCTCCACGGTACTTTTGCACAATCATCGACACGCGATCGATCCGCACTCCGGAAATCGGATCTACGCGTGCTTTGGTGACGCGATCGTCAATGGCGAGAATCCTTCGTGGCAATCGGAAGAGATCCGTCCTGAAGTGACTCTTCAGTCTTGACGAGGATGAAGTTAGGAACGTTACTGTAACGACGTGTGTTTAGGAGAAATCGTTACTTGCCACCTTACGGAATGTACGACCAAAACATACTCTTACTTTTCAGAAACCAACTCCTTGAAAGTCTTTCTAAAATCGTGCATTTATGATCTTTTCAACCGGTACTTCGTCACGTTAACGTTACTAGCTTCAGACTCATCAGTGCGGGTAGAATCGAGCCTATCGTTAGTGGGATTGGAAGGTGACCGTTCTCCTATACCTTCGCATCATCGTTTTTCAAGTACAAAGTTACTATACATCAAGAGTTACACCGACACCTCTGCTCGTTCTGAATTCTTTTTCAATGCACGCAGTACGCGTAACTTCTCGGTAGTGAATTAACAGTGAAACGGTGCGTTTTACAGCGTGGTAAAGATAGGCGCTGATCGAGATCGATGGTTCGGATAGCGATGCGATCATTGTGTTAATCAGTTCCGCGTAGATGCTCGATGCACGTTAGGCGTTATGATCTGTGGCGCATATTATTTCGGATTTCTTTTTCTCGACTTGTCAGTTAGCATCGGACAGCTGACAGTGATTGCATCTGTGATTTTGGACGCAGGGAGCGATGCCGATTCCTTCGAGTTCCTCAGCGACTGGTGGTTCGATCGGCCACGGTTAATTTTACCCGTAAATACCGTCTGTCTTGTTGCAGGTCAAGCCGGAGTCAATCAGCTGGGAGGCGTGTTCGTTAATGGAAGACCATTACCCGACTGCGTCAGACGAAGGATAGTCGAACTCGCTCTGCTCGGTGTTCGACCTTGCGACATTTCGAGGCAGCTCCTGGTTTCCCACGGATGTGTATCGAAGATTCTTACCAGGTTCTACGAGACCGGAAGCATCAGGCCTGGCAGCATTGGTGGCAGTAAAACGAAGGTGAAATTACAATCTTGAATCCGAAATGCAGCCTGCCTGCTTATTGTCAGAGAGGAAGAAATTACATTCTACGCTCGCTTGACGGGATTTATCACGTTTTTGAGAGGCGCGTAATTCGACCCGACCAATTGACGGATAACCGACCCTTGAAGCGGTATTTCCTACCCGTAATCCTTTCTCGCGCGGTGAAAAGATGTACCGAGTTGCCTCGATTTAAAAACCGTGTAAAAAATCGCAACGGGAATTTGCGGGGAACTCGTTCAATTGGAGGAAAGTATATGATATTATGCAAATACTTGATGGAAGGTGTTTGGATAATTGTAGATTCGTCCCGCTATACGCTGGAACAAGCTTTACTTAAAAGCTCGTCAGGATCGGTCGAGCCTTGGTCCGTTTCTCACAAAAACGTGTGTAACTTTGCGCAAAATTTCCTCCAATGATCGCGATTTTTCCGGCAACTTTTCGAGTGCCTACGTACGGTATACCTTTCTGTTTTCAATATTTTCGACTTGGTTAGAAGTCAAAGCTTTCCTCCAAGCGTCGGGACCTTCAAAACGTAAAACGGCAGGTTGCAGTTGTTTTTCCTTTCTTTATTTTTGTTCTTATCGAACTAGAATATCCGTGGAACTTACAGCGAGATGTGTACACACGTGTGCATCAGGCAATGCTTGTAATTCCAGATCGCAATAACATACTCACTGTGCATACAATGAAGCGTGCGTGTATGATCACTAATGGCAATATAATGGCACGTTGCTTAAAGACTTTTTCCGTAGTTTCTGTATAAATATGTACGATACGAGCATGCACAGGTATACGCGGGTCGTTTTGTTTGCCAATTTCTTAGCCGCATCACCCAACGCTTTTGTTTCTTTCTGCCTTTCTTTCGTCGAATTTAATTTTTATCCCGCATCACTGAATAACTCTATTAATCGATTTTCGTATGAAATGCATACGTGTATTGGGCACTCCATGACATCTCAATCAAGATTTTACGTTGATGTCTCAGATTTTTATATTCTTTATAATTTTTTGCATGAAAGTACGTAAAAAAAGACATAGAATCTTGATCGAGACGTTATGGTATCTATGCCCCGTATCTGTATAAGGAAGATATCGAAATAGGTCGAATTTCGCAGGATCTATAATTCGTTTTTTTTTCTTTCTCTATATATCAATTACCGCAGGTTAAGAAATTGTAGAGCTGTAATTTTGGTAGGAAAATACAAGGCAAAGTCGCGCCGGCGCAGCTGTGGAAATTTTTTCTGATCAAAATTTAGGGTAGGTAATTAAACAATGAGGCTCGGCCAACCCTTTAATTGCCTGGATCGGTGCGCGCCACTTTACAGAAGATTCGGCGATCCCTGATCTAGGGCAAGCTCCCTCGGTGCCTTTTACTTTTTTTTAAAACCTCTAACCACAAACACAGCTCTCCGCGCCTTTCCTTTTAAACCTCTATTCTTCTTCCCGCGGCATTCAGAATAATTGCTGAGTAACGAAAGGTGCTGGGTTATACATAGTGCAGCCTGTCAAAATATGAGTATCGTCGACTAGCCAATTTTTCCAAAATCCATATCATTATCTATAAAATATTTAATCCTATCGCGGCCCCGGAATCTTGCCGCGTCACTAATTTCGGGCTCGAAGAATTCCAAGCATCATCTCATCGTCGGCATAAAAAAGTTGTAAAAGCAGTCACGCACGCCAATTTTTCGATACGGTTTGCCGATTAGTTTGTGCATTTTTTGTTTTGGATCGGAAGATCCGTTTCCTTTCTTCAATTTGCGTTACGCGCTTCGATCGCCGAAGGCTATCGCATTAATCGGGACAAGTGCCAGGCCTATATGCATAACTTCCTGAATTATCCGACGTTGTGGACGAGAATCGAAAGTTGCGGAAAGAGAACACGGGCGTATGAAATAACTCTAGTTCACACTAGACTTCCGGCGGTATAAGGTACACGCGGAATTGTTACGCTGGATCCTTTTACTTTTACGTACAGTAGATATAATAGACCGCTTCAGCGTGTCGACAAGATTATTAGAACACACGGTACACGCGTCTGTAATGAATATAGTAGACGGATAGGTACTCGAAAGACCGATGTGTACTTTTCACTTTCTCTCTCACAGGCATCGGTGCATGGACAAGTTCCGAAGACGTATATACGTAGGCGATATATATATACGTAATGCGTAATAATCACGTCCTCAATTTGTTAAGAGCGAAATTTATTGGTCCGTGAATTTTCCCTTTTATTTCTCCGCAATGGATGATATTAAACGGCGTCGTTACGTCGTCGGGAACGCGTTACATTATTACAGTACGTGTATGGTCAATGATGGGAATCGATGGACGACGCTTTATATTCGACACGGAAATTCTTATTTACTCTTCGCTATTTACCACTGTTTGAGCAGCATGTGCCGTGTTTCAGGACCTCGAGTGGAGTAAAGACCACTCGATAAATCATAAAGTGAAAAATAAATACGATATATCTAGGTAACGGTGTAAAGCTCTGTGTTGTTCTCGTTCAAACAGAGGCACTCTTTGCGGCAAAGATCTTAATTGCCCGATAAATGCTGCCGGCCAATCGTTGAATTTTCACCGACATGATCTACGCCGTGCAATAATTAATTACACTTCAACCTTTGCATTAATTATCATAACCGACGTATTAAACGGCCAACTACCACGCGTGTTACCACCGGAAATGATTGATCTACTCGGCCACATCCTGCCTCTAAATACAGTTGCTGAAACAGAAGTGCGCACTTGCCGTAAATATCTACAAACGCGAATTATAATATTTCGAAATTATATGATAACGGAAAGTTGGAGAAGATCTTGCAATTTTCGAAATCCCATTAATTGAGGTGATTCAATTTATGAATGTTCAGTGACGAAAAGGTCGCAACAAATATATAAAAGTGAAGTTAATGGCATTAAATAATGAAGGTAGTCTGACATTTGTCCTTTGTGCATAACTTGTCGGCAAATTACGAACATTCTACACATTTGAATTTCGCTTTTGAATATCATTCGACAAGCCTAAAACCTTCGCTTTTTCATTTATACACAAGGCCCGTTTTAGTCGTTCTCCTTGTGTCACGTCTGACCAAAAATAACTTCAACCGTCTAAAGATATTCTTAACCGATTTCCTACGGGTACGTCTGGTGAAACTTTATGGTGTGCGATCAACGCGGCTCTAACTGCTCCTAAAAACAACGAGACGAAAAAAAAAAAAAAACGTTAGCGCCGCGATATCTGTAGTCTCCTATCTGCAGCATGTAGCCCGCGAATAAGTTTCCAGATCTGTGATGACGTTGGAGATATATAAATGCCTGGGGTGTTCGGTATACCTACATTATATATCCACACATGCTGTACTTGAAATTGGTTAACCTGTTAGGTAGCCGGGCTTATCTAACGTTTACAATTAGCGCCAGATGTTTAGGGTTGAAACCACGCGGCGAGACACTGTTCGAAATAATTCTGCCACATTAAGGACCGGTGTTGAAGAATGACGGGCATAACTGACTATTGCTCATGTGTGTACAAGGCACGCTCACATGCACACGATGTGACCATGGTCTGGGCTTCTGATCATCGTCACACGGGTAATTGTTCCCAGCTCGACGGAAGTGTCCACGGGGTAGAGATTAGAATCTGAGATGTTCCCTTCCGCACGCAACTTCTAACCCCTATGTTGATGCTTCTGTCCGGTGCCGGTAATAACACACGTACGCAGAACCGTAATACGCGGCATCCAGGGGTGCATTTCGGCGCTCGCCAAGTCCTCGCACCGATCTGCCAAATCCGAATTATTTCTTATGTTCATTTCCTCCTTCCCGGTACGTATTTAAGTCCGATTTTCAGTCAGTTCTACGTAACATTTCTTACTATAATTGCGCCGAACTAAGATGGCCGCCATTCCTCACTTGGAATGTTTTTTCGACTGTAAAATCACTCCAACCATTCACACGTCGTCGAAGGCTACTGCACGACAAACTATAGGATGGCAAGAACGGTTTGGTTATAATTTCGCCATTGACGAAGACCCGAAAACTGTGAATTCAACTGACGAGATCAGATAATCGTTTACTCTGAAACGCCATAGCTGAAAAATCGGTACAAGAATTGAAAATAATTCTACAGAAAGTTCGAAGTAAGGAAATATATTTTCACACAACCGATTGACACCGTCGACTGGAGTGCGAGCTGTAGTTAATTGATTACCGATTGCAGAGCTCACGCGAGAAGGGAAAATAAATGGCCGTGTATTTTCCGGTTCACTTCCCGAAATCTCAGCCCTTCCGCTTAAGGGTATCACGGGCCAGAATTAAGGAGTCGGTAGTCGGGTAGGCAGGTATCTTCGATCTGAAAATCAGTAGAGAATACGTGAAAGAATATCATTTGCATAGTGTTAACATAAATTTCCTCGTCGAATTAGCATTAATTAGCAATGCAAATGAAACGGATTGAGAACCACTGTTTGACCACTGACCAAGCAGATGACACCCTAAACCCAACTAAACTGAAATAAAGTACTGAAGCATCGCTATCTGATTGACGGCTCCTTCACCTGTGCGCCGGCGTTGCTCGCTCTCGTCGTGGTTAACTCTCCCTTGTAGACGTAATAACCATGCACGCGTGCACTCGTGTGCGTCTGACCATAACAACTCACCACCGCTTCGTCCAGCCCAACGCGAATGGCATGTGAATTTTGTCCTGCGACGCGGACTGCAGCGCTGCTCTGTGTTTAGGTCGATATCTCGGGGACCGCCGAAACGGTTTTACTCAAATTAAATAGTCGTTATAAGGCCCCGAGCCTCCGATCATCTTCGCGAGTCGAGCCTCCTTTTCGCTGGACGAAACGGTCAGGATGATGAGAGCCGGGCTCTTCATCCCGCGATCTGTAATAATTATTTCGAGATATTGTCGCTTAACGAATGCCTGTTTTATAATCATATGACAACGCTGTCGAGGAACCTCAAGGAACAAATTTTAACCCAGTTTTTTACATTTCTCCGTTCTAGACTAACAAGAGAGCTTTGCTGTTGCAGCAAGTCGCAACGCCGACGGTCGTCAAGAAGATATTACGCCTGAAACAGGAACAGCCAGGTATGTTCGCCTGGGAGATCAGGGAGCAGCTTGCGAGGCAGGGAGCCTGCGATCCCCAAAGTTTACCCTCCGTATCATCGGTAAACCGAATTCTCAGAGGTGGAGGACTTCACGCCGATCATCCAACGATCGACGGCGGCACTTCGAGCGCCTATCAAACCCAGATGACGTCCAATCTGAATGCCAGAGGTAAATCTATTGGCACTAGGTCGAGTTTTATTACACCGGTTGTGAAATCAATCGGTAAAATCTGCGCGAATCCATCTATCGCTTGATCGTCTTGACCACCAGAAAAAAATAAAATAAAAATAATACTTACCGCGAACATCGCGGTGTAACAGGAATTTTTGTACGGTTCGTGGTTGGTTTGTTCTTTGTACGAACGTAAAATCTTAATTCGTACTTGAAAGAGGGTTTACGCTGCGGGGGGATGGCGAGGCAAAAACTTCCGCTCGGTAAAGGTAATAATTTGCGAAACGAACTCGTGCAATCTTGTCGGATTTATACATATACATATATGTGTGTGTGTAATATACAAAACCGCGAAGAGACCCCGCGGTATTAAATGCGTCATATTAAATTCCACGAATTATATCAACCGTCTTCCAGAACTTCATGTGAGGTGGCGTGATCATAAACTACGTAAATCCGACCATCAAACGTACCGTAAGATACTCTTTTCTTAGCCTTAAAATGACGGGGTTGGAAACTGGAACGTGTATAAATTGTTTTTTTTTTTTCTGTTTTTGCAATTTGTAATTCATTGATACCAGATAATTTACAAATTTAGAAGTTACAGTAAGTAAAATCCTGTAGAGGTAACATTTTTACCCGTACACAGGCTGGCGTGATATCTTACATTAAACTTAGAAGCTAAGTAACAAAATTACATACTGCTTAAGAGTATTCGATACTACGTGTACAGCTATTAGAATAGCTGTTTCGAAAATTGAACTCATATATACCGGTGCTATACGTTTACCGTTAGTTTTTTCTAATTTCTAACGCAAGCAAACGATTGAGACTAAGTTCAACCTTTGTGGATGTTCGCAATAGCATGTGTAAACAATAGAGCAAACGGTTCGTCGGGTGCAACCGTTGATCAAGCATCGAGTACCTTCTTTTGCGTTTTGTGTTCGAATAAAATCGCAAAGCACGCGATCTCGAGTGGCTGCCTCGGCTAACCCACCGAAGGCAGATTATTGCGAGGCGATTATTTTTGCACGGCAATTATTAATCTCTGCGTTGCATAAGCATCGCTTGCCTATACGTATATATTTATATGTATACATGTATATCCATACGTACGCACGTGCACATACATGTATCACGGTTCGTGCGGCGGGTTTAATGCTCGGTGCAACGAGGTTGAATTTGCAACTTATTTCGAGCAATATCGGAGCGTGATCCGTGGTTTAAGTCACGCGGGGCGTGTCGGGCCTCGAGGTATATAATGTATATGTATATATATATATACATATAGACCCGTGTGTGTACGCATACTATACCCTATGTACGAAGAATCGATGCACGCAGCCTATCGTACGCCGGTTGATAATTACACACTAATTAGCCTCGGTATCGCTCTCCGGCAGCGCGTATGCTTGTATCGTAACGGTACACCGCCTCCGAAGCTGGACCGATTGTCTTTATTACTTATACACTAACTCGCATTTCAGACGCCCTAATGAGGACTGACTATCAACAGAAGCTCTTTTACCCCGGGACCCTAGGACCCCTGCATATTTCAACAACCTCCGGCGGCGCCACACCACCGTCTTGGAATCCCAGCTTCTATTCCTCGCTCTATCACGCTACGACCCTCCACTTGCAGCACGGAATGCAAACGTTCACGTGAGTCGAATCGAACGATATCCGAACGAGAATAGCATGTGGAATAACAATAACTGTAGTTGATACAAATCTTTGGATAATTGTATCATCGTTTTTGACGGTTAATCGTTGATCGTGTCAAAAAATACCACCGCAAAGAAAGATTAATTTTCCGATCAAATGATCTCAGTATCGATAATGACAGACGATTACTCAATTTACTGCGAAATAACGAATTACACCGGCTTTCACAGATCGCTGGAGTCGGAACGACTCTCACAACAGAGCAACAGCCAAAGTCAGGTGGACCTCAAGTCGAGTTCAAGTTCGATGGCGGGTAGCGACGATTCCCTGGACAAGAGCGACTCGGACGATAACAACGAGTCGCAGGACACCTACAAGTCCTTTCAAAATCCTTCGCTGATACTGGAGCTCGGTCACAAGATCGGCAGCGATCGAAGCGCGTTCGTGCGGCACGGAACGCCGGTCTTGACGTCGAAATTAAAAAGCGTCCGAAGCTCGCCGAGCAGCTCGGAGCAGAGCAACGTCGGGGATATCGACTCGAACGAGGCCTGCGAGTCGCGAAAGATCCTGGAATCCGACGAGCCGACAAATCCGATCGAGTCCAACACGGAAAGCGACCGGCAACCTGCCGCGCAGCCTCAACGAAAACGGAACCCGTATTCCATAGAGGAACTCCTCAAGAAGGACGAGAACAGAAACGAGTCGAAAAGGCAGAGATTGACGAACATAACCGGGGTCGTACAGCCCTGCGGTCTCGTCCTTGACAAGGATATTTAGAGTTAGGAAAGTTTCTCTAATTAAAAGCGGCCGTGTGCGCTTCAACTATCGTATTATCGCACCCTCGCGACTGTCCTTATGATTAACATTATTATTATTATTATTATTATTTTTCTCATATTAGCAGCTATTATTTTTCATTATTTTCATTATCGATCACTTTACGAGTCGTTTTCGTTGCTATCGACTATAACGACCCTTGCACACTGTAAATTTTAGCGTACGATATTTATACGTAATGATAACTAAATTATTGATGCCATCTTCACGATCACGGTGATCCTGAAACGGAAGCCATAACGTTATACAGTAGGAGCGTATTGTGTAGATTTTAGTGTCTGGAGTTGACCGTACTTCGTATGCCTATAGATATAATAGATTACTTACAACGTTAGGAAGGTATACGTATATACATATGTAATAAACTATCGACGCCACTAATAATCCCAGATTTGTCACGTGGCGTATAATCGCGGGATTCTCATCGGCGAGTTTTACAATCAGATGGAATAAAGAACAAGCCGCTATCATGGCTGCGAAGGATGCGAAAAAGAGAGCCGTAACGTATCTGCGGCGAAACAACGCTAATTGCGTTTATACTTACAGCTCTCTTGGTCGGTAGTGCAAAACTGAGCGCCGACTTGCCTCCGCGAAGAAGACGTTATAAGGGTATTAAAATCGTATCGTGAAATTAGTCGAATCCCGGCTCATGAAACGGTCGGTGCGCGGTTCGAAACGACAGAAGGAATGCCGCCGTAATAAAATCATAAAACGCTTCCAAGCGTTGCAGCTTCGTTCGAGTTTGAACGCCTCTATTGCACCCCGAGTAGCTATCCGAGGGCCTTCGGGCCTCTGTGCCTCGGCTATTATACGCCTGTCTCTGCGATATACGGTATGTAAAAATATCAGGACTCGATGGTCCAGCGGGAAGAGGCTGCCACCAGATGCTGAGGTCGAGGGCCGCGGATCCGAGCCGAGTTCCGTTTACAGCGTTGTAAACGGCTCTCGCAGCGTTTTCTCGTCCGGGATTAATTAATTCTCCATAAACGAGGACTCGTCTAGCGCTGGGGAAACGATTCTCCTCTGATTCTTCTACCGTGCACAATAATAATGTAAACAATAAATAACCGCTGCTGTACATCGAAATCTGTACTTTGGTCGTATGCAAATGAACGTCATCAAAATTAAGGCGGCACGTATCTGCGTTACGCGTTATGTATTATTTATACCTGTATTATTGCAACGTGAACATTTGGGTACAGTGATAGACGTTCGGATTTAATTTCACGGTGTGCAAAATTACACGGAAGAAAAACGAACTTTTGCACTTTCGCCCAGAGAAGTACCCGGTATTCCCTACATTGAATATTTATTGTAGTTGTATATTGTATTATGCCAGTAATAGTTGTAAAAATTTTAAATTGAAACAAAGGTGAAAATAACCACACAAAAAAAAAAAAAAAAAAACACACCAAATCTGTTAGAGGCCATAAAGCTTTAAGAAAATTCTCGGATTGTTATTTCGAAGACGGTTTTAAACTTCTCCACACGTATTCGTTACGAAATACCTAGTACTGAAAACAATTTGAAAAATAGTAAACAATGCTAAAAACCTCTTCCAAAGTAACTTTCTTAAGGAACGTTAAAGGATTTTTGTGGCCGCCGCCTGTAATACTCGCCTATAATCAACTTGTAATAAATATCCTGTATTATATCATTAAATATACTAGTCAAAATGTTTCATCATTCGCCTTTTAATCCGCATGAGTTATAAACACAGTGGTCTGCACCATCAATTATTATTAACTTTCTTACTTATTGTGGCGAGTAACAGAAATAATCAAATCCATCGATTGCTGAAATAAAAAAAGCTCGTCTACACGTTCCCAAGATTTGTATACCGAATTAAAATAAATAATCAGATGAGATCCCGCGTGCTGAAACGAAAACATATCCCGACAATCATCAACAATCTTTTCTTTTTCCGAATGTAGGTATACAAAATTACGTGAAATGAATTGCAAACACGTTAAGTGAAAATGTTTGCAAAGAGTCGCAAACAGATCCTTTAATTGTCTTTTACAAAAAGAATATGTCTCCACTGCTTAATTAATTAATTACTCGTGTGACAAAAAATTGCAGCTCGTAATACATCAGTGTACACAGAAATGCCTATTCTTCAGGCGCTGATCGCCAGAACATCAGTTGCCGTCCTTAAGCAGTGCAAGTAATTACTCTAAATTTGTTTTTAAACGATTATTAATGATCACTAGGTTTCGAAAACCCGTATAATTTTGTTTCTTGCCTTTTGTTATTATTTGATTGTAAAACTAAACAGTATTCACATTACTTTCGCAATACAATATTTCGAAAAATTCAATCCTTACACACGAACGACGAAAGATCTCAGTGGTGGTAGATCAAAGTGACAGTTCAAGCGAACTGAAAATAATTCCATTTTACAATTGTTTCATCATTCTTCGTTACACGCGTCAGTGAAGTGAAGTAGACTCTCATGAATTAGCAGCTATATTCGTGTAATTGTAGAGTTGCTAATTAGAGAACAAATCCAAGGATACTCGTATGACGCTATCTAAAGTATATACGACACGGTCATGATCGTGGATTTTCATGAGAGGACCGACTACGTAGAAAGTTGGCATTGCAAAATGTGTTACAAAAATCGGTCTAATCAGTAGCGAAGTGGATATTCTGCAAAGTCTAACTCGCGATCAGTTTAACATCTTGATTATATCTGAATAATAATTACAGGCTAATTTACCGTTAATTTCATCAGCGTCCTTCCTCCGTAAAATTATATTATAATTACATGCGGTGCGGTTTTTCAAATAATTATAAATTATTACAAAATTCAAACTTTCAACATCCGTATTATTTTCTGAAGTCTTATCGCATTTTTTTCGTACAAGAAAATTTTTATACACAATACAGACTTAAGTTTTAAACATTTATTTGCGATGTGTTATATTCTATACAAAAACAATAACATAACTATGTAAAGTCAAACATATATAATATACGAATACGGTACACAGTAAAATTATAAAATAAATGGATATCTATGGGTAATAATCGTAGATAAATGGTTTGTATAATATATGTATAAATTAATGTAGATAGGTAAAAGCTACGTGAAATATACCTCTGGCACAAAAGATTTCCCAACCATTTTGCGCTAGTGAAAGTGAAGCCATTCAAGAGGAGACTTATTCACTGAAAAATAGAATTCCTACTTTCTTGATACAGTTCACGCCCAGTATAGTTTTACAATGCTCGAAGTAATCTGATGCAGAGTGAATTCGGAATGATTTCTCTAAGCCGTTACAAAGTTACATCATCTTTGATGTTTTATTCATATGAAACTATAAATTCGAGATGCCCCTTAAATTGGTAACGTCGTTTAATCAATTTCGTTAGAATGATAGGCATACACTAAATTGTTTTGGAAATATTTTTTTCTCGTTATTTGAAATCAATTTTACGGAAATTTACAAAGCTGTCATCGGAACTGTCTCCTCCTGAAGGTTCAACTTCGACGTAAGAAACTACTAGAGCACAACTACGAGGTGCTAACAATAAATGAACTAACACTCTGTAAGTATTATATGGATCAAGTAAATGTAACAATCTCTGCGATACGTGTATCAAATGATAATTTTGTCCCTGTTATGCATATATATATATATCACTATAATTAAATGGTAAAGTTCACTTACGCGACTAAATAAAATATATGTATACGTGCATCATGACTTGCTCTACGTTTGCGACGAAAAAATTTGCAATTACGCGAAACACACAAATACTTATAATGTAATGAAGCAAAATCATTTTCATATGTACACACTATTCCAGCTCCGTTTGAGAGTTAAGAATTGCGGAGATTTGTCGTTTATGTGATAATGGTTGAGAGAAAAAATTATGTACTGGCAGCATTACGTGGATCCAAGAATTGATTTTTTCACAAGCCGACCTATGACATTCTAACTAGACGTGTAACGATTTGAATTCAAGAGTTGACAAAAAGATGTCATGGATCCGTATTCAAATAGCGTCTAATTTGGCACAAGTGAGTATTCTACGTTTCAATGTTTATTAACACTTTAGAAAACCTAGTTAAACAAGAGTGAGTCCTGCGTTTTCAAAATTTCGTGTTCACCCGATCTCATAATTATGTAGTATAGGTAATCACTATCGCACACAATCGATTCTCTCACCGGTTCCACATCCCCATTTCCATCATTCTCTCGCAGAGCTTGAATAAAAAATAGAAATTCCACTCCGCGTGTCATGGTTTAGCTTGAAGATAACCGTGGCATGAATATCTAATCAATACAACAGTGACTTGCGGTAAATTTCACGGTATAATTCGTGTGCGAAACAAAAAATAAAAAAAAAAAAATTGTGTCAGTCGGACAGCGTCAAAGTTACTGATTAATTATCGGTTGGACCTGTCTTCGAAATCAGAGCTGAAAGTTGTGCTGGGAATGGCTGAGGGTATTCGTTGACATCGTGTGAACAGGGTGTGACGGTGCTGGGGAATAGAGGCTGTGATGGGAGTGCGATTTCGCCCTCGAGAGTTCGCTGTACCGATCCTGTTCTGGCGGAGCAACTAGAAGTACTGGTCTGAGAGACAGCGACTTCCGGGAGCCAGCGACGCTCTGTGCCTCGTTTACGTATCCTGGATTCACTTCGCCTGGAATGCAAAATGAGGAAAAGGTAATTGTGAGACGTTGACGATTTTGCGATTAGAAATTTGTAAGCGTGCGAGTTCTTGAAGCGACATTGTTTTGACGTGGTTGGAATTGGATCGGAATTTGAATTTCAGATGCTTCTATTCCATTCTATATTTCTCTACTTTTTCTTTGTTTTGCATTTGTCGGTGAATGAAAGCTGGACTTTGCTGACCGCAGGCAAACGGAATTTAGATCATAACACTACTTTCGATTGTTTTCAAGCGGTAAGACAGACTGCAAAAACATTTCTAAATGGAGAAACCGAAAGGTTCGCCATTCTACGACTCGAAGTGATTTCGTGAATTTAAAATGGTGAATGGTTTTCATGGAGGTTTTCAGGATGCACAAACACATTTCAAGGGAGCGTTTCCGTTGGTTCTTTCCGTTCGCTCGATAAATCTAAGTGATTGGACGGACATTCTCCTGCGAAATGTGCGGAAAAAACTGACACGCGGATTCAAAATCGAATACAAATAAGTACCTGATCTCAACTGCGTTTAAACGACTTCGCATGACTCTAAATTACTCAAGACATCGTCAATTTTCCAGGAAAAATCAGAAGATGAATGTTTCATGAACCGATGGACTCTAACCTTTGTATAATGACCCGTTGTTGAAGGGCTCCGGCTGAAGTCTCACGTGCCTGGAAGCCAAGATGAAGGCAAGGGCAGCCAAGGTCGCAGCATCTAGAGCAGCGATTGTGGCCAAAGGAATGGCCCACCTCACCGCACAGGCGCCAGGATTGTATCTGGAAATTCAAAACCACGTTACAGTTGGGAATTGAAGGATTTAAACGGAGAGTAATCGCGAGATTTCGACTGCAGGCTCACCTAGAAGCAGTTGCGCCGCAAACTGCACGAATCTGAGGAGAATCCCAGCCCAAAGGATAAACTGCAACGCCAATTGCCATACAGACAGCTGCAAAGTAGAGAAAGTGAAAATAAGAAGATAAAAAATTTGTAAAGGTAATTTAATTTGAAGGTAAATCAGTAGTCGTCGAATAAGTTTAGAAATTTGTCTTGTCAAGCAAGGAATAATAACTAAAACAGATGCTACGTGAGCTCCTTGTGATACTGATGAGTAGAAGAAACTTTCGTCTTCCGAATCGTGCAGCCTTCGTGGAAAGCGATTAATTATACATAGCAGGTTAATTCTGGTCCGTCAGACAGCGTGAGTAAAAGGTTGAAGTTGAAAGAAAGTTGGAAACGTAAAGTGACGGTGTGTGGAAGACTGCCGCAGAGAAGAACTCTCTACGATGTGTCTAATTTTACCACCGTTTCATTACAGTCGGCTCGTGATTATGTATCCTGCTGTTATAGAATCACAATGGCTTCCAGTTTTCCGTGGTTTTGTTTTGAGTCAACTCGAATTATAACTGCATCGCGTACCGGAGTTTCTCTCGAAAAAGCGAAGCTTCTTAGGAATCCGAAACTTGACGGGCGGACGACCAATTCATTCTAAATTCCAAGTTCGCGTAAAACCGAACAAATCAATTGGAAAATGAAAGCGTCCCGGGAAACCGCGGAAGTAAGGAAAACTCATGACGTGGATTGGTACTTGTCGACCGTGATTTGAAATTAGTGTCGCAACAATGACGGGTAATTTCTACTAGAATCCAGTTAAACGTATCAATTTACGCTCGTTACAACAGCTTTTATCATATTCACGCAGGCGAGGTTCTATCGAGAGTTCTGTGGGTATGTGGATATGTTACGTTCTTTAGTGCACTATGAACGAATTTGTACAAAGGTAGGCAAGGTCTTTAGTGAAAGGAACGAATGGGCCAGCAGGGAGTTTGCTTTGCCAGGTGAAATAAGCATATCTTGTACATTCGATGTTCCCGCACCGATTGGCGAAAAACGTGATTCTAATAAGTCACCGTGCGATATTCCACATTCCAAAAGTGTCAAAGTCAGCTAATCGTCGAAATAAGCGTAATCCGATAGCTTTGAAATTATGTAATTACGAGCCGTCTCAGGTTATAACAAACGGCGCACGATCGTCGAGTTCATGCATTTTAATCGGTATTATACGAAACCAACGGACAAACTTAGGTATATACATTTCAAGATAACACTGCGGGTACCGCAAAACTAGTCAACAAACCGGTATTTAAAAATTTTTTTCCAACTCTCGTACTGTATCTATGCACGTAATTATCAACGCTGCTGCGAGCATTGATGGTGAACCATCGAGCTAAGCATCAAATACATTCATTATCGTGTTTCCTGAATCGTATCATCCGATTCGTAATAATTCGCCAACTTTCACTGTCCGTTTTACATCGCCGGACTTGAATCAACGATTCAATGATGCTACGTTATAACTAGAAGACCGTAACGATTTCATATAGGAACGTTATGTTGTTACTACGAAACGATCGTTTATTTCCGATCAAATGGTCTTCCAATAACAAGTAAGTAAATTTCAAAGTGTACGAGAATCGACCAGTCAATTTAAATTGATTCGAATTTCAGGAACCGAAATGTGATCTCCAAAGAAATATCTTAAATGCAATTTTTGGATTTATCTGAGCTCTTTGAAATATTACTGTCAAATGTTCGTCCGTTGACACAGCAGGGCAGAAGAATTAGTCACTGTTCGAGTTACTGGCAACCGTTCAGGGTAACAACAAAGGTGTTGGTCAACGGTACATAAACGACAGTATTACACACAGTAACGGTCTCGTCTACATTTCAGTCAGACGGTAAACTCCAGGTAGCAAAACGCTGGATAATGTTTATAAGCCGTCTTACAGCGCAACGGTCATAAAGCGACATCGAGGCATTTGAATAAATAAACTTATTTCTTTTCGTTTTCCATTTCACGATGCAATTTGTAATATGCAGCTGCGGGTTGAAAGAACTCGGCTCTATCGACGAAATTCAGTCTTAAATTCAACCTTGCGCACGGGAATAGAAACACTAACTGTTTCTAGCGGAAGAGATCCTTGAACAGTGAACTTGCGGTCGAATAACTCTATAAAATTGAGTGCGAATTGAATTACAAATGCGATCTCGTTGTAGTGAAATATAATCTTTAAAACTAGTCTGTTACTGTTCAGAGTTACGTTATGTACCGATAAATTGTTTTTCACGTAATGATATAACAAACAATGAAGCCTATCGCGATTTTGAAACTCTGGGTTCTCGACGTGATGAGAACGGGATCTTCGATACTTTGGCAGAAGGCGCATTTTTGGCTACGAAAAAAAATTTGGTTTTAGGAGACGAGCTTTGGGTGCATGACTTTCAATTTTTCTGCTCTACGATTCGACATCGCGATAAGGCGGCCCACAATGGATGTGCTCTAACCCAAGACGGTTAAATGTGTGTAGGTTACATCATATCCTGCGCTTACTGCACATCATTACAATTTGCAATTACGTCCGTACAATTTGCTCTATCACAAAGCTTAAGGTACACTATTAGTTGCAGCTGTAGCGGTTGCAGGTCACGTGGAGTTATGAATGTTGTACTTTCTAAACTGCAGTTTATGTGATTTCAAGAACTCACGATAAACTGAGCTTTGCGCGTCTAGTATAATTGTTATATCCTCAAGAATTCGAGGACGAATGTTGCCCAGATTTTGGGTCAGCCGATAAAATTATCAGCTTGCATTGACGGCAATCGCGTTCATCTCTTCCTAAATGTTTATTCTAATCCTATATTTGTGTAAGTTGTTTTGATACGCAAAATTCGGTAGATATCGACCGATAAAATTGTCGTGATTTATGAGTCGGTGAGACGAGTGAGAGTTCTTACCTGAAACTACCTGCATCCAGGCGCACAAATAAAAGACTGTAGTACTCTGGCAGAAGAAGAACAAAAGCATTGCACATATGGACAGAAGGGCAATTATCACAGCGATTCCAACAAGGATGGTGCTCACTCTGAAAGGCACGCTTGCAATAGAATACAAGTTGTCTAAGCTGCCTTCACATTCCTCTCCAAGTTCACCTGAGGATTAACACAATTGTGAAGAGAAAAACCTCGGAAGATCATTAAGTGATGTGTGATCGAGAGAAGAGATCGAAAGGTAATTTAACGATAGGAAGATTTTATGGAATATTCAACAAGTTTTCACGTTAAAGTCGCTTGTAGAAAGCCGGCCCAGAAATATATACATATTTTCTTAATTCCGTATGAGTTTACGTGTAGAAAAAGCCACTAGACGGTCAGGTATCCCGGGAGAGTGACGTCACCTGCATTCCAATTTATTTTAACCAAACTGTCCATTCGCAACGGATAGCGGTATTATAGGTATGTATACATGTATTGAGTATGTGGTAATATTAAGAGCTGCGTGCTAATAGAAGGCGAAAATGAATGAGCAAAAACGCAGTCGCCGAAGTGTTTGTATAACACATTTGTTGGATACGTGAAGCATTTTTATAGCGTTAAAATTCTTGTTGCAATAATCTTATGAATGATGAAAAATTTCCTTGCCATTTCCGCCGTAATGGCATCTAGTCCAAAGGCCAAATCTGCCCGGATTTTCGTGCTCCAAATCTCCCAACCATTCGGGTGTCACAAAGGCTACGACACCGATAATCGCGTAGCATATGGTGAAAATTCCCCAAAGTACACCGATAGCTTTTGAATTGCGGATGTAGTTAGTGGCGTACATGTGCGACGATTCCACGTATTCGATTTTTGACCCCATGTTTTTTGATATTTTTCAACGTCTCACGGTATTTTTGATGTGGCTCCTTTTATCGTTATTTCATCAATGCTGCGGACCTGTAGAAATGTCACGTATTTTTGACACTTAACGAGGTACGATCGGAACCGCTGTTGACAAATTGATTTTATATATCGTCGAAAACAGGCGCGTCACATTTTCTTCTGAGTCATCAAATTCTTCAAGTCCCACAACGCAAAATCAAACAACATTTCAGTAACGACACAAAAACAGAATACTTCTTCCCCTCACCACTGTCAACTTTATCCAATCAATCGCATTGATCGTACGACTTTAAGCGACACAATAATATCTTAGCAGCGATTAGGCCCTCTGGATTGAATCTGAAAACTTTTCACCGCACAATAATTGTCCTGCGCCCACGCTTCCTCACCGCGCTAGTGTAACTGAGAAATCAGTGTTTCCTAAGCAGGCGGAAAATACAAACGGAGGTTCTAAAGAGGGCACGCAGAGACCACGGAGATCAAGATGGCCGTCGCTCAGGTAAGGTTGCCAGGTGAGAGACTCTACTGAATCGGGCCTTGTGGGCCCAGACTAACTGGACAGAGAAAGGTGGCTATCCAAGGAGTAGGGATCTTGTTCATTATGCTCTATGCAGGCTGCGTTGACTCACAACTACACATCTCGCCGGCTCCGTGTAGCTGCAACGTCGCGGTCTGTGAGCTATTCACATGTGTGGCCAAGCCTGATTGAGTTTTCCATTGAAACAGAGTAATTTTCGATAAATTACCGCCATACTGAAAAGTGAATTGCAGAATCACGGCACCGTGAAGATAGAACTTACCGTGAGCGGTATAAAAAATGAAACTACGTTTGATGTATAATAAATCATATTACAATATCCAACCGTATCTTCAGGCAAAATCTTCAGCCGTATCTTCTACTATTATAGAATTTACGAAATGGGACGATTTGCTGTGAACAAAAAATTACGGCATGATGAAATTGTGGAACTTAATAGAAGTTTCATGGAGTTTCATATTTGTGAAGCTTATGAAGAATTAGACTGGAAACACGTTCCTGGAATTCAGATATCGGAATAGAGACGTAATTGCACTGCGGAAAGAAGTCTTTTCAAGAACTTTTTGACGCTTAGAATTGGATATTATACTTGATTACCTAAATTGTACGGTTTCCACAGTTGACACATTTCGAATTCATCGACGCCTGAAAATATCACGGATGGCAACTCGCCGTACTCTGGTGCTTGCGTTTTGACACTTTCAAGGCGGATCGGAGTAAGTCGACGAGGCCAAAGTAAAAATCCAAGACCTTGTGCGACTGAAGTAAGACCATTTTTAGTTTACAATCATGTACAGTATATGAAATAAGACAGCAGGTATGTAATTAGTAAAAAACTCCAACTTTATTGTACTTCACTTGAATTCAATTGTCCGCCCTGATTAACAAACTGTACAAACAGTAACTATGGCGTATTTAGCCTTCGCATGTTGGAGATGTAAATGACACCAAATTCTACACATAATGCTAAAACATTCTTAAAAAAGCCATTATTACGCTTATTGGCCGGAAAAATTAACGAATAATAATATACTCATTTTGTGTCCAATGATGCAAAATAAAGGGACATGTAAATTCAGTAGTTGTACCAAGCATTGATAGGTTATTATGAAATACAGATCGTAATCAGTTTTTGGAAAATCAGGAAATACGAAACAAATCAGTCTTTCGGCTGAAACGTCCGATCCGCTTTTCGCTGCGAGCTTATACTAGCCGTAATCGATACTTCTCGTGGATTGCTTCGATATAGCGTCTGAATGGATTCGTAACAACATATTTCACAAACTTCGATTGAATGGAAAGAATCATATCATATCATCATACATTATACGTCATACATCATCATACATCATACGTCATTATACATAGTATTAAAGTTCGAAACCAAAGTTTGGATGTTCAGAAAATGACGTCACCCAAAATTTTTTTTCTGTCGACGTCACCGATCTATAGTAATCAACAATCAGCTAGCCGAATTCCTCAGTCTGGAAACAACCACGCAGTAAAGTGGACGGATGAGAATCACGCTCCGCAGATTTCAAGTATCGGGTTCTCTACCTCCTGGATACTGCGCTCCGGGGCCGCTTCCTGGTGCAACTCGAGGCCCAGGACAAGCGGCCGTAGTTTCTGGACTCCAGGTCCGCTACCTGGTGAAACTTGACTTCCAGGTCAAGCGCTGCGTAGATTCTGGGCTCCAGGTCCGCGACCTGGTGAAATTTGACTTCCGGGACAAAAGTGGGACGTGTAGGGGGAGGACGAGGAAGACAAGGAGAATATGGTGGTCGAGGATGACGACGATTTCTTCACAGTAAGCATAACATTTTTGTAATATTTAAAGACAATTGTAATTATATTTCATCTAAAATTTTTTGAACTTGTCATGTTTACAATAAATGTTTTCAATTCCCTTTTCACGCAAGCCCAAATCAGTAGCTATTAATGCGCTAATAAAATTTCTATGATCGTGTATGATTTTCTCATAATCTTCGTGGTGAAATGTGTCAATAAAAAAATTGTATAAATCCTTACACAATAGTTTTGATGTGTTCTTATACTGAAAATATTTATTACCATTGCAGGTATACCCAAGGTGGTTATCGGTGGTTGTTGGAAGTGGTTGGCGGTGGTTGGAAGTGGTCGGAGGTGGAGGATGAGAAAGACGAGGAGTACTAGGTGGACGAGGAAGACGAGGATTTGTGATCATTGAGTTTAACATTTTTATAATATTTAATGGCAATTGTAATTACATTGTATCTAACATTTTTCGAACTTGTCGTGTTTACAATAAATTATTGCAATTCATTTTTCGCGCTAGGACTAATTGAGTAGACATGAATGCGCAAGTAAAATTATTTATATTGTTAATTGATTATTTATTTACATTATTCTTTACACAATATTTTCGATGCGTTTACATACTGGAAATAGTTATAACTATTCAAGGTATAACCTAAAGTGGTCAGAGGTGAACGAGGTAATGACTAGCGAAAAAGCACCTGCTGAAAAATGTCGAAAATTCAGGTCCTGGTTTTTTGGCTGTAACTTTTGATGCGTTGATCGCAGCGTATTCCTACTGCGCTTAATCGATTTTTCTCGCAAAATTACGTCGATATAGTGCGCCAAAGCACTGATTCCAGCACTTTTCAAAATCGCGAAAACTTCCGCCAAAAATACAAAGGGGTTAGCCTTACTTTTTTTTTGGGCAAAAAACTTTCGGTCTCAGATTCGATTTGAATGACCCTTATCCGACCAATTGGACCCTCAGGAACTCAGAAATCGCAGCAAAAAGAGCGTAGGACCAACAGGAGAGAAATGGCGAGCGAAAAGCACCTGCTGAAAAATGTCGAAAATTCAGGTCCTGGTTTTTCGGCTGTAACTTTTGATGCGTTGATCGCAGCGTATTCCTACTGCGCCCAATCGATTTTTCTCGCAAAATTACGTCGATATAGTGCGCCAAAGCATTGATTCCAGCACTTTTCAAAATCGCGAAAATTTCCGCCAAAAATACAAAGGGGTTAGCCTTACTTTTTTTTTGGGTAAAAAACCTTCGGTCTCAGATTCGATTTGAATGACCCTTATCCGACCAATTGGACCCTCAGGAACTCAGAAATCGCAGCGAAAAGAGCGTAGGACCAACAGGAGGGAAATGGCGAGCGAAAAGCACCTGCTGAAAAATGTCGAAAATTCAGGTCCTGGTTTTTTGGCTGTAACTTTTGATGCGTTGATCGCAGCGTATTCCTACTGCGCCCAATCGATTTTTCTCGCAAAATTACGTCGATATAGTGCGCCAAAGCATTGATTCCAGCACTTTTCAAAATCGCGAAAATTTCCGCCAAAAATACAAAGGGGTTAGCCTTACTTTTTTTTTGGGCAAAAAACCTTCTGTCTCAGATTCGATTTGAATGACCCTTATCCGACCAATTGGACCCTCAGGAACTCAGAAATCGCAGCGAAAAGAGCGTAGGACCAACAGGAGAGAAATCGCGAGCGAAAAGCACCTGCTGAAAAATGTCGAAAATTCAGGTCCTGGTTTTTCGGCTGTAACTTTTGATGCGTTGATCGCAGCGTATTCCTACTGCACCCAATCGATTTTTCTCGCAAAATTACGTCGATATAGTGCGCCTAAGCATTGATTCCAGCACTTTTCAAAATCGCGAAAATTTCCGCCAAAAATACAAAGGGGTTAGCCTTACTTTTTTTTTGGGCAAAAAACTTTCGGTCTCAGAGTCGATTTAAATGACCCTTATCCGACCAATTGGACCCTCAGGAACTCAGAAATCGCAGCGAAAAGAGCGTAGGACCAACAGGAGAGAAATGGCGAGCGAAAAGCACCTGCTGAAAAATGTCGAAAATTCAGGTCCTGGTTTTTTGGCTGTAACTTTTGATGCGTTGATCGCAGCGTATTCCTACTGCGCGCAATCGATTTTTCTCGCAAAATTACGTCGATATAGTGCGCCAAAGCGGTGATTCCAGCACTTTTCAAAATCGCGAAAATATCCGCCAAAAATACAAAGGGGTTAGCCTTACTTTTTTTTTGGGCAAAAAACTTTTGGTCTCAGATTCGATTTAAATGACCCTTATTCGACCAATTCGGATCTCAGGAACTCAGAAATCGCAGCGAACAGAGCGTAGGACCAACAGGAGAGAAATGGCGAGCGAAAAGCACCAGCCGAAAAATGTCGAAAATTCAGGTCCTGGTTTTTTGGCTGTAAGTTTTGATGCGTTGATCGCAGCGTATTCCTACTGCGCCCAATCGATTTTTCCCGCAAAATTACGTCGATATAGTGCGCCAAAGCGGTGATTCCAGCACTTTTCAAAATCGCGAAAATTTCCGCCAAAAATACAAAGGGGTTAGCCTTACTTTTTTTTGGGGCAAAAAACCTTCGGTCTCAGATTCGATTTGAATGACCCTTATCCGACCAATTGGACCCTCAGAAACTCAGAAATCGCAGCGAAAAGAGCGTAGGACCAACAGGAGAGAAATGGCGAGCGAAAAGCACCTGCTGAAAAATGTCGAAAATTCAGGTCCTGGTTTTTTGGCTGTAACTTTTGATGCGTTGATCGCAGCGTATTCCTACTGCGCCCAATCGATTTTTCCCGCAAAATTACGTCGATATAGTGCGCCAAAGCATTGATTCCAGCACTTTTCAAAATCGCGAAAATTTCCGCCAAAAATACAAAGGGGTTAGCCTTACTTTTTTTTTGGGCAAAAAACCTTCGGTCTCAGATTCGATTTGAATGACCCTTATCCGACCAATTGGACCCTCAGGAACTCAGAAATCGCAGCGAAAAGAGCGTAGGACCAACAGGAGAGAAATGGCGAGCGAAAAGCACCTGCTGAAAAATGTCGAAAATTCAGGTCCTGGTTTTTTGGCTGTAACTTTTGATGCGTTGATCGCAGCGTATTCCTACTGCGCCCAATCGATTTTGCTCGCAAAATTACGTCGATATAGTGCGCCAAAGCATTGATTCCAGACTTTTTCAAAATCGCGAAAATTTCCGCCAAAAATACAAAGGGGTTAGCCTTACTTTTTTTTTGGGCAAAAAACTTTCGTTCTCAGATTTGATTTAAATGACCCTCATCCGACCAATCGGACCCTCAGGAACTCAGAAATCGCAGCGAAAAGAGCGTAGGACCAACAGGAGAGAAATGGCGAGCGAAAAGCACCTGCTGAAAAATGTCGAAAATTCAGGTCCTGGTTTTTTGGCTGTAACTTTTGATGCGTTGATCGCAGCGTATTCCTACTGCGCCCAATCGATTTTTCTCGCAAAATTACGTCGATATAGTGCGCCAAAGCATTGATTCCAGACTTTTTCAAAATCGCGAAAATTTCCGCCAAAAATACAAAGGGGTTAGCCTTACTTTTTTTTTGGGCAAAAAACTTTCGGTCTCAGATTTGATTTAAATGACCCTCATCCGACCAATCGGACCCTCAGGAACTCAGAAATCGCAGCGAAAAGAGCGTAGGACCAACAGGAGAGAAATGGCGAGCGAAAAGCACCTGCTGAAAAATGTCGAAAATTCAGGTCCTGGTTTTTTGGCTGTAACTTTTGATGCGTTGATCGCAGCGTATTCCTACTGCGCCCAATCGATTTTTCTCGCAAAATTACGTCGATATAGTGCGCCAAAGCATTGATTCCAGCACTTTTCAAAATCGCGAAAATTTCCGCCAAAAATACAAAGGGGTTAGCCTTACTTTTTTTTTGGGCAAAAAACCTTCGGTCTCAGATTCGATTTGAATGACCCTTATCCGACCAATTGGACCCTCAGGAACTCAGAAATCGCAGCGAAAAGAGCGTAGGACCAACAGGAGAGAAATGGCGAGCGAAAAGCACCTGCTGAAAAATGTCGAAAATTCAGGTCCTGGTTTTTTGGCTGTAACTTTTGATGCGTTGATCGCAGCGTATTCCTACTGCGCCCAATCGATTTTTCTCGCAAAATTACGTCGATATAGTGCGCCAAAGCATTGATTCCAGCACTTTTCAAAATCGCGAAAATTTCCGCCAAAAATACAAAGGGGTTAGCCTTACTTTTTTTTTGGGCAAAAAACTTTCGGTCTCAGATTCGATTTGAATGACCCTTATCCGACCAATTGGACCCTCAGGAACTCAGAAATCGCAGCGAAAAGAGCGTAGGACCAACAGGAGAGAAATGGCGAGCGAAAAGCACCTGCTGAAAAATGTCGAAAATTCAGGTCCTGGTTTTTTGGCTGTAACTTTTGATGCGTTGATCGCAGCGTATTCCTACTGCGCCCAATCGATTTTTCTCGCAAAATTACGTCGATATAGTGCGCCAAAGCATTGATTCCAGACTTTTTCAAAATCGCGAAAATTTCCGCCAAAAATACAAAGGGTCTAGCCTTACTTTTTTTTTGGGCAAAAAACTTTCGGTCTCAGATTCGATTTGAATGACCCTTATCCGACCAATTGGACCCTCAGGAACTCAGAAATCGCAGCGAAAAGAGCGTAGGACCAACAGGAGAGAAATGGCGAGCGAAAAGCACCTGCTGAAAAATGTCGAAAATTCAGGTCCTGGTTTTTTGGCTGTAAGTTTTGATGCGTTGATCGCAGCGTATTCCTACTGCGCCCAATCGATTTTTCTCGCAAAATTACGTCGATATAGTGCGCCAAAGCATTGATTCCAGACTTTTTCAAAATCGCGAAAATTTCCGCCAAAAATACAAAGGGTCTAGCCTTACTTTTTTTTTGGGCAAAAAACTTTCGGTCTCAGATTCGATTCGAATGACCCTTATCCGACCAATTGGACCCTCAGGAACTCAGAAATCGCAGCGAAAAGAGCGTAGGACCAACAGGAGAGAAATGGCGAGCGAAAAGCACCTGCTGAAAAATGTCGAAAATTCAGGTCCTGGTTTTTTGGCTGTAAGTTTTGATGCGTTGATCGCAGCGTATTCCTACTGCGCCCAATCGATTTTTCTCGCAAAATTACGTCGATATAGTGCGCCAAAGCGGTGATTCAAGCACTTTTCAAAATCGCGAAAATTTCCGCCAAAAATACAAAGGGGTTAGCCTTACTTTTTTTTTGGGCAAAAAACTTTTGGTCTCAGATTCGATTTAAATGACCCTTATTCGACCAATTCGAATCTCAGGAACTCAGAAATCGCAGCGAACAGAGCGTAGGACCAACAGGAGAGAAATGGCGAGCGAAAAGCACGTGCTGAAAAATGTCGAAACCACAGGTTCTCGTTTTTTGGTTGTAACTTTTGATGCGTTAATCGCAGCGTATTGGGACTGCGCTTAATCGATTTCTGTCGCAAAATCACGTTGGAATAGTGCATGAACGAATTGATTCCAGCACTTTCCAACATCGCGAAAATTTTCGTCAAATCTGCAAAGGGGTTAGCCTCACCATTGGATGAAGAATATAAAGGCAGTTGCTCTAATGGGCTTTGATGTGACAACCGGAAATTGCTATGTGAGATGTTCCAACGGTAGAATTGAGAACTTATTGCAGAACATCAGAGAGTTTCCGATTTCGACATGATGCTGGCTGCATTCACCTTCTGAGTAAGACATCCTACGCAACGGTAAGCCCAAGCCAGTACTTGGCCTCTGTGTACTCACCGACTTGTAGGCGATACAAGAAATTAATAATGAGAACAAATATCTTTCAAAAGTCGTAGGAAAACAGTGATTCAATTAAGGTACAGGTACCCGAGAGAAGAATGTATAAGTAGATCATGAATAAAAATAGATCAGAAGTAATAATGATGCAGAGACCAAAAAGTATAAATGTATATGCGGTCCATGTACGACATTGATATGTATGATACATTTATGATTAATACGTGATGCATACTATAAATTTTATAATTTTTTAGGACACATACTAGATGATCTACAATAATCGGCTACAATATGACAATAAAAGAATTGTTCATTTTGGTATGGGATTCAACTCGACACGCAGTCTATATATTCCATAATATTAATACTCAGAATTAGGAGTAGGAATAGGAGTGGGATCAAGAGTAGGAGTAGGAATAGAAGTAGGATCAGGGGTAGGTTCAAGAGTGAGAGTATACAAATAGTAACATAGCTTTTTATTATTGGTTTACATGAAGGTATTTGATTATAATTATTCATTTAGTACTATTATTGTAGATAAGTGCAAGTGAAGCAATCAATAATAATTATACAGCTAAATATTTAAGTAAATCCGAAAAAAGGTCAATAATAAAATCAGATAATGGAGAAAAAATATCTTCCATGTCGGTTTAAAGTGGAAACCGGGTTCCTCAAACGCTGCAGTATGAAAGATCGAGAAAAGTACATTTTTTTTTTCAATCAATCAAATATGATAATTTTTAAGAGAAACGTTGATTGTCGGCTATTTTTTTTCAATTGGAGATAACTAACGAAGCTTCTTAAAATTTCGAGTGTATTTTAACTCACATTCGGACAGTACAAGAAAAATCTCCTTATCATCAATTGTCGCAAAATGGCGAAGTTATTAGCTGGCCATTGAAGCGTCGCGCCGCTCGGGCTCGCTCGGGATCGGATGCCTACTGTAACTGGTTTTTGTGCTCGTGCGCTCGCTTCCTCGTTGTCAGTGTTTTACCAGATAACATAGTTGTAGGGGAGACTGGGGCACGATGGCTGCCCAAAAAATTCTGGTATTTGCTTTACAGTATACAGAATGAACACTGTCTTTCTGCATGTGACACAAGCCGAATCTGCCCGTAAGATTATTTCTATATAATGCCACACATCACGTTTACAGATGAATGTAAGTACAAAGTATTGTGATTTTGAGACAATAAATTTCGTCAAAAAATACCACAGAACAATCAGCTAAGTGTTGACAGTTTTGAAACACTACGCACAGCAATGTTAGCTCCAATTGAACGACGTTATTGTTATGTATTTCTATGTACCTATACAATGCCAACCACTCATTAATTGCAATTTGTTGATCCTGGTTGTTCGGTTTTTTTACCGATTCAAAATGTTATCTGCAGCATGCATTTTGGGTTGATAGCACAAAATATGACGTTTTCAATTATCAAACTTGTAAACTTGAATATTAGTTCGGAATGTCAAAAGTCATCAGGTCACGGACCTGGAGAGCCAGAACTACGGCGCGCTGGTCCCGGAAGTCGAGTTTCAACACGTGGCGGACCTGGAGCGCAGAAACTACGGAGCGCTGGTCCCGGAAGTCGAGTTTCACCAGGTAGCGGGCCTGGAGCGCAGAAACTACGGAGCGCTGGTCCCGGAAGTCGAGTTTCACCAGGTAGCGGACCTGGAGCCCAGAAACTACGAAGCGCTGGTCCCGGAAGTCGAGTTTCACCAGGTAGTGGGACTGAAGCGCAGGAACTACGGAGCGCTGATCTCGGAAGTTGAATTTCACTAGGTAGCGGACCTGGAGCGCAGAAACTACGGAGCGCTGATCCCGGAAGTCGAGTTTCAACACGTAGCGGACCTGGAGCCCAGAAACTACGCAGCACTTGACCTGGAAGTCGAGAACCACGGAAGTTGAGTACCCGGTACTCGAAATCTGAGGAGCGCGATTCTCACCCGTCCGCTATACTGCGCGGTTATTTCCAGACTGAGGAATTCGGCTAGCTGATTTTCGGCTATATAGATCGATGACGTCGAGAGAAAAAAATTTTTGAGTGACGTCACTTTCTGAACATCCGAAGATCCGAACATCCAAACTTTGGTTTTGAACTTTAATGCTATGTATGATGTATGATGTATGATGATATGATGTATGATGTATAATAATTTTAGTTTTCACATGTCAGAAAGAAATACGCACTTTATCTTTCCTGCCGATTCAAGACTCAAGCGGCTGAGCCCTTCGATGGTCTGCCGTTGACTAAATATATATTTTCCAGTTAACGTCAGCTAATAATGCTGCCGTTCTGAGACAGTTGGATGATAAAAATTTTTACCGAAAACCAGTCACAAAAATTTACCCAGAGGTATCCGTCTTTATTTTCTTCAGTTAATGGTTCCAAGAAGAACTGAATTAAAATCTAATCACATTACCGCTCCGTGAAGGGGATTAGTTGATGAATTCTCGTTTCCATACCTATGAGGCCATAAGAATTCTTATAATAAACTGCACTAAATTGTCGTCATTCGAATAAACTGCATAAAATAAACGTAAAACTCGTCCGCGAAGATCATTTTCAAATTTGAATTTACCTCCAAACTGCTTTCTGTATGACCGGCTGACAATTAGATAGTCGTGATGCTAAATTTCGTTCGGTAATTTTAACATACGCCTCAGCCGGCAATGCTGCTTTCATCATCCTGTTTGGTTTTCATTTACCAATCGTCTCACAATTCATAATATTCACGCGCCACAACAGCGCTGAGTTAAAGTTGTGAATATCTGTTCATGGATATATAATTATTAGTGCACTGGAATTATAGCATAATTTTCAAGTTATGACTCAGTCGGAGAGAAATAATATTTTCATAAAGATCTGCGCCAAGTAACTTCAGCTCATGTACGTGTGTTTATACATCGTTACGGCTTTGGATATGTTACGTTGACTGAAGATATGCTATTCCTAATCTATGCAATTATTCATTTACGTCGATCATGATTCAGGCAAAGCAGTCACTGATTGCTCCAAACAAACTGACACATAGTTACATGTGACGTGATAAAAATCACTTCCAGTTGCTCTTAATGCTATGGTTGACTTTAACTATTCTAACCTCTAAATATAGTTTGTCATATTTATGTAAACAATACAAAGAGTACATAGCGACTTCATAGCATTGAATAGCTTTTGGTTCAAGCAAGAAAAAAAACTCTACCAGACCTACCGTTTCATACAGAATCCTTGTTTTTTCAGTTTCAAAGTGTTTTGTTTTCACTTTCTTAAACCATCTACATCAGACTATCTAGGTTATTTTAAAATCAAAAGGTAATTTAACACTGAACTTCTCAAATACCATTTCAGGAGCTCTCCTTCGAAGATGCCGTTCACAGCTGATGCAGCGGCACATCAAATACAGGTACCAGCAGCATATTCAAAAATCAAACTCATCATCAAAATAATTTCAAATCAGTTTTGTCAAATGTTTCAAATCATATGAATAACAATGGATGTTGCAGGAACGGCTCAAGAACATATACAATTTAATATTTGAGATAGAAGAAGAACGCAATCGATCTGAACATAATTTAAATAATATCACCAAGGCTCATGACAAAATAACACCAGATGATAAAGTCTCTCCTTACTATCAACAGAAATTAAAAAGTTTATATAGCGCTGCTGTCTCTGATGCTCAACAAGAAGAGGAGCTGATACGAAAAGCGCTGGCAAAAATCAACGAAATTAGGGCAATTCGAAATGAGCGTAGAATTCAAGTATGTTAATGTGAAAGGAACGGATTATTAAATTTAGAAAACCAGGGATTGTCCAAAAATCCAAGGGGAAATATAAAATTCAGATAGAGTATTGCCATAATCATAGATAAAGTCCTTCCAATTATTTGTAACAATTTTGCATTCTTTTGAACAACTGAGGCACCAAATTATTCAGATTCTAATTCACCATAATGTCATTGCAGACAAAAATATACTCTCTAGATACTTTGGACATACCTACGTGAAACACTTGGAAAACAGCTGCTTGCTAGCAATATATTATTCATGCAGTTTACCAATTTTTCAATTGCTGGAAAAGTATGACTAAAACCTTTGTTTTTATACAGGCGCGTAATGCAGGAAACAAGGAAACGATACGACGAGGTGCATTGATGAAAATGTTGTTGAGCTCTGCACAAACTCTACCACTATATGTGGGTAAGTCACCTGGAGCAAAACCGCCGCCACTATGTGGCGCAATTCCAGCTGAAGTTACGTACATAGCAAAGGTACGAAGGTAATAGTTTGTAAAATATTTCAATTTACGTCATATGAGATATTGATGATATTTTTGAGATGGGAGATATGGTTGCCGCGCTGGTAAAGGGATCTGAAGAAGAGGAGAATTGGATTCTTGCTGAAGTCGTTCAATTTAATCCAACGACGAGTAAATATGAAGTTGATGACATAGATGAGGAACAAAAAGATAGGCATGTTCTTTCAAAGCGTCGTGTTGTCCCTTTGCCTCTGATGCGAGCAAACCCGGAGACCGATGCCCATGCATTATTTCCCAAAGGATCTATAGGTATGATTATATGCTTGTGGTATAACTCACTACGGTTATAACAGTTGTATTCCCAGCTCTATAATGCAGTATCATTTTGCTTTTAAAGTTATGGCGCTCTATCCCCAAACGACATGCTTCTACAAGGCTGTTGTTAATCAGCTACCGACTACCGCAACTGAAGAGTACGAAGTACTATTCGAAGATGCAACATATGCGGACGGATACTCCCCACCTTTAAATGTTGCGCAACGTTACGTCATATCCATAAAGGAGAGTAAGAAAAATAAAAGTCAGTCTTGAAGAGAAGCAGAGGTATTATTTATAATCCGTAACGAATCATAATGACACCGGAAATTTCTAAGCAATAATGCAGATATACGTCTAATTGAGATGCTGTACAATTCAAATCATGCAATTATCTCACTGCCATCAATTTTTTTTTTCGTTACAAGAAGAAATTACGTAGCTAAATGAACAAAAATTGATGCTTTAGTTATTAGATATTTGTAATATCATCAAACTGTATATAATCAATAAACAGGAGAAATTTTATGTGCCAGGATGTATATGCATTTTATACAGATTGCGCACATATACATTCTTTGCTTTTCATTCCAAAATACTATCAAAGTTATTATTTCAGTTACTCAAAATTACGCATAAGGATTCTTTATTTGTCCATTCAATCATCTTACATTTATTTTTTAACATATTTTTTCCTCTTATCTATTTTCTTTTCTTATTTTTCTTTCCTAGTGAGAAATAAAAATTGTTCATGAATACGTGTTTTGTCGCTGAATCGAAGGTGATGCTGCACCGCACCTGCAAAATACTTAGCGACATGGGAGTAATGTGGGTTTAATTAGACTTTCGGTCTCTAATACGAACACCAGAACTTTTTAGTGCTCAAAACGCACTCGGAAGTACATTATGTATAAATATCGGTAATAGCGATCAATCCTCATCTTACAAAGTAGTATTCAACGCTTTTTTTTAAACTTTAAATCAAATTAAAAATCTATCCTTAAAACGTTCCTACTTAATCAAAGTTGCAATGACATGAAACTGTGTTGCTTTTGAAAAACTATATTTTCAACTAAAAAGAACTTTAAAGCAACTTCTTTCGCCAAATGCATACAAAACTGGTCAATGAACTGATTAACTCGTTATTAGTTATAAACTATGAGATATAATTCTATTCATTCAGATTGTAGTTCAATGAATTTGTTTTTCATTTTTATTTTATCTGCTTGTTTCATTTAGACTTCAGTGCGTAAATTACCATATGGATATCTTGTTTTTTTTTTTTTATTTTTTTTTTCAAAAAAACTTGATTCCCAGCACACTCTCATTTTTAGGTATAATATATGAAAAAGGTGTCACCGACGTGGGCGTTCACTGTATACATAAAACAATACCTGAATAATTATGTGCCTGACAATTATTTAATATTTGGAATTACGATGAAGTTAATGACAGATATTTTATTTCATGAGTGACATGAGTTCGTATTTTATATTTTTACAAATCGCTGTAAGACAAATGATCTGGACCAATAGATATTACTTGTATGTTAAACTATTTCAGAAAAAATGAAAGAGAAAAAAAATAACTAAATAATCGAAGACAAGGATAAACTTGAAAATTTTGATAAATCACTTGTGCATTCAGCTATAAATGGCAAAATGACAGCTTATCTGGATTGATAATTATGATACCGACTAAAGGAAAAAACTGATCATTTGAAAATCATTCCAACTTACTAAGGTGTGAGAATGGGGGGAAAAAAAAAAAAAAACGGAATGGAAAGAAATAAGTATTCAATGTTATATGTTTACATGAAGAACTGATTGTTACAATATAATTCTTATTGATCCAGCTCTTATTGCTGTTTTAATCAGTTTTCGCTGTCACGTTATAGTTATACGATGAACACTTATTTTGTAATAAAAAATATATGGTGCCTAAAGTACAGAGATAATAAATTACAACACTAGATCGATACATCAATAATCATTCCGTATGAAATGAATTTTTTCACCGTTTATCATCGACATGGTTAAACGACAGAATATATTTTGAACGAGAAACCTTCTTCTTCTTCGAGTCAATGTCAAACACATAAAAATTGAATATTTACTCGCAGCTACCTAAAATCTTCAAGATCAGGAAGACCTACTATAAGTTGTCGCTGTAGGGTGATTGAAAACTTATGCTAAAAAATAAATTGCTGCAATTATTAGCAAATCAATTGAACTACAATTGCGAATGATTGACGATCTGGTATTAAAGAATCAGTGGTTCTTTTTTTTAATTTTTTTTCCTTTGTTGTCGTTTTTTCATCTTTACTTTTTTTTTGTGATTCGATAAAATTAAGAAATAGGAATAATTGTGCCCGCTTTGTCCAATCTTTTTTTTTCTTTTGACATGTGGCTTTTTTTCTCTCTCTTTTTTTTCCATCGTTTGAGTTTTTTTTCTGTGGACATATCATAAATATGAAGAGACATGAATTTTCTTATTACAACGAAGATTAACTTGCAGTTTTGGGAATGAATTTTCACAATGGGTACATCCTTGACAGAATGTATAAGATAACAATATAATGCAACACAGCACAGTTTACTCAAATGGGAGAGATTTGCATAAATCATCAGGCTAACGGAATTCAATCAATTAAGATCACAACATGCATAAAATTTCACATGATATTTCAACAGTGATATTTAACAATATACTGTGCTTTGTTGTGCAATTATATTTGACTAAGATTATTGTTCACTATTGAAGATCGATAGGACGCTAAGAGCCATATTCTATGTTGTAGTAGCTGCATCTATTTTTGCTAACCGAAATATTCCAATAATGGAAAAATAATATTTCATTTCTGAACAACACGATTCTCTAAATATATAATGACACCACTTGCAATCGTCCTTGCGCATTTCATGAAAATATGTGCTGTATCAAATTAACCTACATCGAGAATGAGATCTTCACTATAACGTCACATATCGATAATTCAATTAGTATATTACACCTTATTTGAGCCTTTGAAAATCAGCATAGAATATGACTTTGCATGAAGTTCTAGTTGAACTGCAAATATTAATGTACGCTCTTCCTTTCATTCCTTACACAAAATTATTTACACAACAATTGATCCAGTACTGTTAATTTGCTATTTCTCATTGTCAAAAAAAGGCACAACAAAATCTAGCTATATTAAAGCTAGTAGCAATATTATACAGTACTGAAGAAATCGTCGTAAGAACATCCAGTTTTCGAAATGAAAACGATAATTCATTCTTCACATTATGTCATTCAACATTTGTAGCAAGTTTACAGACATTGAATGAGGTGCAGTCTAAATTGTATAAATAAAAATCTGGGAAAATTAGAACTGTTACTAATACTGGCCACAATGATTTAACTGTGTCTAACTTCTTTTGGCTATATTATTGCACGAATGAATTACTCATTTTCATTGAAATCACCTTTGCTGTGATAAGAAAAAAAATACCAGGAGAGAATATTTTCAAATACTCACCCTGAATATGAATCAGATGGCACCTCTCCTCATATCGAAGGTCTACAAGCGTCAGTAGGGCATATAGTAGCCACGCCTGTAACTTCTGTGGTGTTACAAAAAAAAAAAGGGAGGAACAATAAAACTTCAATTATTTTGTGAATTTTTGTGTCCTTTGTCCATTGAAAAGTAACTTCTACAGAACGAAATAAAATAGAAAGGTGGAAAGTGGTATCCTAGAACTACTGGACTATTGCTACTTCACGTGCAACAGGAAAAAAACTCTAATACTGCTATCAAACTATATTTGACTGATACACGTTTTAACTTGAAAAATATATCATATCAACACATCGAACAAAGTGACCAAAAATAATACAAAATCGAAGCTTTAAATTCACAGAAATATTTGATAATTGTCATATCCCCGTTTATAAAAGAATATTGGATAGGATTTATTGATTTAATAAACATGAATATTCTGATAAAGTGACAACCAGAAAAGATAAATATCTATAACGTTCATTATTTGTGGTATTACAAACTGATAGAGAATTTTATTTTCACAGTCAACTACATGGAAGTAACGTGCATTTGTGGAGAAAATAGTTTCACTCAACTATACGGTTTTAAAACTTCCAAATTGGAATCAAGTCAATTTCGTACGAGAATTAAAACACCACAGATTTATTTATTATTTATCATTGACTCGACACATGCTTATAAAATAAAATCGAAATTGCTTGATTTTTGTTTTATATAATATTCTGAACAAATCGTCTCAAACAAAAGACCTAGAGCCATAAATTACGCTACGCAGTTGTAAATAAATAAAGTATTAACAATGACCGATATTACCTGGGTCTCCTTGCATATCGGCAGCCAAAATAGGCGCTACCACGGCTGATTCGAGCAGCTCCTCTGAATCCACGTGCTCCTCTAGGCCCTCTGCAAATGAATTTTTGCACAAATTGGTGAAAACTTGCTGTCAATCCAATAACGCAGTTCAACATTTCCAACTATGAATAGAGAAATTACCTGTTGGTGATTGACATGCCTGGTCTATTAGTTCTCTTGGGCATCACTTTGATTTGACGACCTCGGAACAAAGACTCATCCATAGCCATTGCGGTTTGCACTGAATCACGATCCCCAAATTCAATGTAAGCAAAACCTTTGGGATGACCATCAAACTTATTGCACAAAATTGTCACTCTGTTGATACTGCCGCACCCGTGGAAATGCTGCTCCAATTCCTCAGCTGTTGCTCCGTAATCAACCTATTATTCATTTATTGAATTAGTTGATTATCTACACCTAAGACTCCAATTACCGCAATCCTGTGTGGTTCGAAAGTGTTTGATGAAATATAATTTACTACAAACCCTTTCAGTACACACAGGTCGGTAAAAATATGTGAGCGATTAGTGAATTTACTCACATTTCCGACATAAATCGATCTATTGTCCACTTCCATTTTCTCTTCCAAAGACATGTTCAATGGGCTAGCTGTAATTGTAATTCAAGAATCATCAATCAGTTAATGATGGGAGTTGAGTACATAATTACATTCGTAAAAATAAAAGATGGACGTGTGATTGTCTACAATCCACTTACTGATGCCAGGAGGGCTGCCCATGTTCATTTGCTTATCAACCTCGGATTGCAATTGTTTTAATTTTTCTGCTTCTTCCTCCATTTCTCTGACACGTGCCTTTATTGCCTCCAATTCCTACATCCATGAGAGAGAATATTTATTTTTTTGAATACAACATACACAATGTGGAATGGTCAGTATCGTTGAGGTACCAAAAGAAACCTGAGGCTTGCTTGTTAAACATCAATTCTTAATAGTGTATCTGTGAAACAAACATTTCGTTTGCTTTGCTTAAATGTCTGGAACATAACTGAATTATGAAAAGAATTTTGTCAAAACAATCAGAATTTATGAGACGACAAATAAGCTCAGCTCATCCATCAACAAAAATGATCTAATAACACTTACCCTGATTCATGGTTTTGCTGACAAAAATATGAAAAGAACGATTTCAGGGACATGAACATTTTTATCTTTGCTCTCAGGGTGAAGGATATTTCTTGACAAAAAATAAATAAATAAATAAAAATAAAAATAACCAACACATGCAAAGATATTTCAACTTTTCTAAAATTAGACATTGAATATTAGAATTTTTACGATTCAAGCCACGTTTGTATTTTCGAGATCTTCGTAAATCGTTAAAATGAGATAAATCTTTTGATAAATGATGAAAACGAATCAGATGCTAGATAATAGAAAACAATCTTTATGAAATTGGTTATGATCACGAACGCGTAGAGTTCCTAATCGTGAGTAACGGGAATCAGCACACCGTGTGGAAACGCTTTGCGAGTCGAATAGAATATAAACATCTATGACGTAGTTCTAATAATCGAAGTTTAATGATACGGCGTTGATGGATATTAGCAAGATTTAAACGATCACTTACAGGGTCATCAACGTTTGTCTCGCTGTTGTTGTGATCTCCGTCACCACGCATTAAAGTATCGCCATCCTGACCATTTTCTAAGCCATCTAGGCCGTCAATTTGATCGCTGGCTAACAGATCTGTTTCAGACATATCTGTAAACAGAGTAAACGACAGATAAATCGTTTTCCGGTATATATGCCGAAGTCTACGAAACGACGAGGGGTTAAACCGCCGCGATATCAAATAATAACGCCTTTGCCGAGAAAAAGAAGAATAGAGAAAAATCGAAAAAATAAAATAAATAGAAAAACCGATGCTTACCTCATTCACTACTGTGCGTTAAATGAAATAAAGAAAAAAAATTCTTTAAAAACTTTTCTCACGACCGGCTTCACGACGTTTATTTATTTATAGAACTATCTCTCCTTCGATATATATTAAATTCGCAACATGCAACGGCGTATTCGCGGAGGACTCAACACTTTCTGACGCCGCAAACCAGTAGTCAGAAGATCAATGAAAAGAGATACGTGTACACTGTACATACGTACAGAAACGAGGCACGCGCTGATTCTGTTACCGGCTGCTTCGACCAACGCTGCTTATTCACCGGCTGCCGCACGATGGCGTACGACGATTCTGAAATATGAATCAACCTTTTTTTTTCTCACTCAGTTCCTTACTCAGTTCGCACGTATCATCGAGTCACATATAACTTTTACGACACTGGTGACCTTTTCAAACTTTCTTGCTTCAGAATTAACGTCGACGAAGTGTATTTCGCATTTCTAATTACTTTGTGAATCAGTATTCGATGCCACTCGAGCACCTTACCGCGGTCTTGTTACATACAATCCTGGATACGACCCCAATATTTCGACGGCGGGTGGGGAGGTCCTCAATCCGAGGCCGAATTGGTAGTTCTAGCAACGGCCACCGCGTATTTCATGGTTCCTACGCTTTCTAGTCGGGCGGGGTGGAATCCATAAAGATAATAACAGACAGAGTGGGCAAGAATAAGTATGGAAGGGTCACCGTCCTTGTTATGCGTTTGCGCTTGCGCATAAGACAGCTCCATAAGCGTAGCCCCGCATTGGGCATTTTCGTTAAATGACTAACTAACGATCAAGGAACTGTTGTAAGTTAGATGCTCTAGGACTGGACAAACTTCTCGGATTAGTGCCTTACTAAATCGTTTTATTAATTTTTTTTTTCAAATTTTACAGATTATTCGAAGTCTATTAAAGGTTAGCCAAGCGCTGTTAATGACCAACTACCGATTAAAAAATAAATCAACTCATTCGGGTGATAATGAGAAGACGGTGCTGCATAAAACACCGTGCACGACTTGGTAGAATAGGATAGATGACTATACCCAGTGTCGAGGATACCTCGCTAACGGATACCTTGTTTATCTCTCTCTCTCTCTTTTTATCGGTAAATCGGTTATACCCACGTACCATTCAATTGCTAACTCTATCTGTTATTATCTCTATGGCGGTCGGGATCATATTGAACAATTGAACCGATAAAGTCGAAGAGTCAATAGCGTAAACCGCTAGCAAAGAGTGTAAATTGAGCTTAATAGGCTACAACAGCAGCCTCTGGGTAGCGTTTGAGGAACTCGGACTTCTACGGCTACGTTCAGCGTGTTGAATGTATATTGAAGTTTAGTTTAGGTTCAAACGGCTACGAAGTCGTGAAATAGAAATACATATACTGTTTATAGTAGCTTGTGAATTGAGCGGTGACATAAATATGAGTCTCTTTGTTGTAAACAGGTGAGGTCGAAGAATTTTCTTCGTATCTCTTATTTATATTCTTGGATCTTTATGTAATTTTCGAATGACGGTTTCCACTGATAACGAACAACGGTACCCACGTGTTTCAAGCACGTGTTTCATGCCGCATACGTTATGCCTATACTTAAGAATTTTCAGTGCTTTTTTAACTTTACTATGGCGTGGTCAAGAGCCGTATAGGATAAAGTAATCGTTTATATATTTTTTCAGGTATCAGGGTAACGATGATAATGCACCAGAATCTACGACCACCGAAGACCACTACACAACTCTGTTGAAGAAAATTGAGGAGCGCAAAAAACGCAAGAGTGCAACACAAGAAAACGAAGTTAATAAGGATGGAGTTGACAGCTCGGAGGTGTCAGTTGCGAAGAAGAAACGAAAGAAACAAAAGCCCTCGACTACCAAGGAAAATGGAGCAAAACGCAAAGATACAACTACTCCAGAACAAATCACCACGACTTTACATTTCTCTGCTACAGAAGTCAACGACCCTGTAGCTAGCGAACAGCGTGAAAGCTTGACAGAAACCACGGGCTCTACGCAAAAGGCTACTGCAAAGAAACCTGCTTATCTCATTCTCGGATCTGATTCGCACAAGAAAAAACCTGTTATAAAACGTGTCTTACCTGAATGGTTGTCACAACCAGAACTAATTTCTGCTGATGTAAACAGCGGTCCTAGTTTATCTGACTTCAAATCAATTCTAGATTCCGACATAATAGATATTCTCAAGAAAAGTGGAGCGACAAAACTTTTTCCAGTTCAAGCAAACATTATACCATGGCTACTGGAATGTGATAGGCATAGAAAAATGGGCTGGTGGCCTCGAGATGTTTGCATTTCAGCACCTACAGGAAGTGGTAAATGATATATTTGCCTAATTTTTGTATTATCTTTAGAGTTACTGTGGTCGTTTCCCAAGTATATCCATATCTCAAGTAATAGATCAATTTTATTCTAGGAAAAACACTTGCATATATTTTACCAATTATTCAACTGCTAAAACATCGGTTTGTGAGAAAAGTACGTTGTCTTGTCGTACTCCCAGTCCAGGAGCTAGCTGCACAAGTCTATAAAGTGGTGAAAACATATTCAGAGCATACAAATTTGCGGGTAACATTGCTCTCAAGTGCTGCTACCTTTCAGCAAGAACAAAAAAAACTTGTCAAACAAGGTTTGTGCCTGAATCTGGGCAACATGCAACTTTGAAGGAAATTTTGAGTTTTATATAAAATTACACTTTTGCAGGAAAATAAAGAAGATACACTATAGCATCTAATCAAACTGAGTTGTTAACGCATTGAATATCTGCTTTAGACGGATCTGGAAAATACATCAGCAAGGTAGATTTCATTGTAACAACGCCTGGTCGCCTGATAGATCACATTGAAAGAACTGAAGGATTTTCACTATCTTCACTTCGATATCTTGTCATTGACGAAGCTGATAAAGCCACGGATTGGCTGCAGCATCTTCCTGCTCCACATTGCGGATCAGCTACTCTTAATATATCCAACATTGAGTCAAGGTAATGTATAGAAGATGCTGATTTTATTGAATACCAATACTCCAACAATTTTGCAATATAATATAACTTCGTAAATATTTCGAAATTAGGAATCGACCTACTCAGAAGCTATTGTTTAGCGCGACGTTATCTCAGGACCCGGAAAAGCTGAGTAGACTTGGTTTATTTCAACCCAAGTTATTCACATCTGTTCTACCGGAAGACAAAGATATAGATTTAAACTTGGACACAGCTACCGGAGATTTTGTTGGGCGTTACACTAGTCCGGACGAACTAGTGGAGAAAGCTGTGGAGTGCGAGACTTTGAACAAGCCGCTAGCTCTTTTCCAACTATTAACTGGAAGTGACGAAGTGCAAAGAGCGCTGGTATTTACAAACTCAGGAAATACAGCGCATAGATTGGCCCTGTTAATTAATTTATTGGGTAAAAAGAGAGGATTAACCGTGGCAGAAATATCTGCACGTTTAGATCACAAAAAGCGAGAAAGTGTGTTGTCGAAATTCGCACAAGGAGATATTCAAGTGTAAGTCACAGCGTGTGTATGATACTTAAACCTGGAAATAATTGTTAAAATTTAATTTATTCAAAATTATCTCTAATGTACGGGTAATTTCACTCTTGCTTAATCCATCTTACTTGATTAATTCCAGGTTGATTAGCTCGGATGCTTTAGCCCGTGGAATGGATATCTCTGGTGTAAATCTAGTCGTTTCCTACGACTTACCGAAACATATCAAAGGTTACATTCACAGATCAGGACGGACAGGACGAGCCGGTACTCCGGGTACAGCAGTGTCTATTCTAACACCCGCGCAGGTCGCAGCTTTCAGTAAAATGTTGACCAGTGCTCGAAAGAGTGTACCTGTTATTGAGAAAGTGGATCTTGATTCGTTTTCCGAATCTCCTGATTACGAGGAGCATATAGTAAAGCTGAGAGAAATGTTGGAGGAGGAGCAAGTCAACGAGTTGAACCATGTAAAGTCTGTTAAAAGAAGACATAAACGGATACACAAGTAGTTATAATGTTCAATTACTGCCTTATGCTTACAGTAAAATACGGAAAACCATTTTTCTCGATACTTATTTTAATGTAAATAATTTGTAGGGTAATTCTATCTTGTACTATACCAAACAACAATTACTTATGTCGACCAAACGACATTACGTGAAAAATACAGTGAAGGATTTAACATCGATAATAACATTTTATTGTCTGAATTTTAATAATATCATACATTGCATCATCATCATCATCATCATTATTATTTTTGTTATTTTTGTTGTTGTTATTATTATTATTATTATTATTACTATTTTACGTTGCTCTATCAGTTTAATTTTAATACCAATTTGTATAATCAACTGTTGGTTACTCTGTTTCTATTATTCAATGTTTACGAAGGCAACCATTCATATTACAATAATTTATAAAAAGATAAATGATGTTACTTATCTCGTAAAACGGAGAAAATATTATTACGCAACATTACCAAAAATTCTCATCTTTAACTCGCACGTCACTTACTATTTCGCTTCGAGAACAAATCGGTACGCAATGAATCACGTCTCGCTTTCTATTGATAAGATGTTACGTAGACGAGATAGAAGTTTATTTGACTAGAAGTATGCGGTTTAGCGGGAAATGAGGGGTTGATAACTGGAGCAGAATCGTTATTTCACCTTGAATAGGACCTGTGCAAATTTCGACTTGGGAAAGTTTATTATTAATTATTTGGACGCGTTAAGATCAGAAGAAAAAGTAACATGTTGAAAAATATCATGAATATCAAGGGGAGTGAGAAAATTTGCACACATTTGAATACGCAAATTTTCTAAAGTAAGCACAGGCCTCAGCAGATTCAGTAATTTATAATCCATTACATACTTGGCAAAACATGTCCTTTTTTCCAAATTATGTTACACCATACATATGAAGTCATATTTTAATTTTACATATAAAATCTAACCAATTCTTATGAATTTATTACCAATGTTTGTTTATCGATACTGCAATTCTCGTACGATTCAACATTCCATTATAATTATTTACAGAATACGGCATGTATATGTGCTATATATATGCTATATGTGTTAGGTATTCAATTTATACAGTTATATACTGCTTTATGTTATGTTTATGTACATTTAACGTGGTCCTATATAATTCATATGTGTCGTTGCCAAATATCTATTATATATATGTATATATAATAGATATATATATATATATATATAAAATTTTTCATTTGTTTGCCTTCAAACTTTTTTTTTTTTTTTTACTCACAACTTAAAACACGTTCATCGGCGTATAGATAGGTATGCCGACTGTGAAGGACCGCAGATTTCTTTGGTTCATTATGAGACGATATTAAACCGTTATTCCTTAATTCCTATTCTCGAACAACTATACGTATCAACTATTAGCAAATATTTATTGTCACGACACCGTGCTTATTATAATAATTATCAAACAACCTTGTAAAATTAATTAACAAAGTTTAGATGGAAGAAATTAACGAAATTTCTTGTCATCGTTCGTCATACAAATTATAAAATTTCTACTTTGTACGATCAACGGTAATACGAATCAAATTCTATTTTCCAATGGATACTTCAAAGTCCGTTCCCCAACACAATATTGTATGTTTTTGCATCGAAAGTTCCGTTGCGCTAAAATAATAGTAATTTGAAATTGTATGAATAATGATCATTGACCTACGAGCAAACAAACTTCACTTTGAATATAAACCGCTTCACTCTCGTCGGAATTGATGACCGTCAAATTCAATTTCGAGTTATAATTGCGAATTACTTAATAAATTCCCAAGCAGTATCAAACTACATAATAATTCGGAAGTCCGGTATAAATTTGTGAGAAACTGGTGGCGATGTGAATTTTCACATCGCAGCCTGTGCCAAAAGTATTCCTTTCTAATTGTTAGGAATTGTAGGTATTCAATCACAGTTGAATGTTACAGCGGTCTGTGACAATTGATTAGCCAACAGTTTGTGTAACTAGTAATTACGATCAAAAAGCTCGGTCAATTGAGTCTTGGCGCAGGTAAACATTATGTAACATACCCGAAATATATACATACTGCTACAAGGTTAAAATGTTGTACAGTGTGCGATTGTTACGAGCGTAGAGAGAGAGAGAGAGAGAGAGAGATTTATTTGCCAAATTTACCTTATTAGGCTTTGATTGCAAGCTAACAAACCCCTGCCGGATCTCAGAACAAAATAGCCCTTCTCGTTAGAGGGGCTCAGGCGAAATACCAACTACTCAATTTCACATGGCAGCAGTAGCTCTTATTCCTGTTGACGTTAATCCGCTCGTGGGTCTCAGTCCAATATTCACTCGAATAAAAAATTCCAAGCTATCGAGTTAGTGATTGCCTTTTTTTTAAAGGGCGATCAACAACGTCTGTTAACAAATCAGCTCACAATTACTTAGTATAACGTAATACAAGTATTTGTTATGAATTTCCTTAATCATTATATTTCATGAGTTTTATTCGTCATCGCGAAACCGAAATATACAATGTAGGATCTGTGACGAAAAATACAGCAAAACTTCGTGATGGTCTACAGTAGTAATCATCCATTGTCCTGTTTGAAAGTTTTTACCGTATTGTGTGAAACCTCTGAATGTAACCCGTAATTAAAAACCCGATTAAAGTTGACGCAACATGAAAAATTATGCAGGTGCAATTTTAGGAAAGTGTATTTACAGCTCTGACCGTGGAATATTTCAAAATTATTATACCACTCATGAAACAAATATTTGGGTGTATACTCAACGGATCGCAAGATTACAATGATTAGGCAATTATAAAAAATATTATTCATTTTAAAGAGGTGATGAAGAGTGTTTTTAAATATTGGAAGAACGTCTTGGAAGAATATTATCTTTTGCTCATATTAACAAAGCGTTGTTATACATTTGTATACAGTTAAGTATATATTTATACAACTTAGGGATATAGATTGATTAACACGATTTTTTATACATAACCTGCGTGTTATTTTCATATGTATACGTATATTAAACTGATCCAAAAGAAAAAACCTTATTTTTTTTCAGTCACACGTTTAATAGTTCTAGGAAGAGGAAACAAGACGCTTGTTATAATTTAACCCCTTAATATTAATATATAGCGGTTATTGAATGCAATTTTCCACGTGATTTCAACTTGAACCTTGAATAACTTTTGAAAGAGTTTAGTTACCAAAAAATTATAACAAGCGTTTTTGTGAAGCATTAAATTTCCTACAAAAATATGTATCGGACATTTATGTACATTGCCTTGCTACTGAGCTACAGAATTCAGAAATAACTAAAATTATTTTCTCGTGCTAATTAAATGGGAAATGAAAATTGCGTTCAGGAACTACTAAATGTTAATATTAAGGGCTCGAATTATAACAGGCTCCTTATTTCCTCCTCCTATAAATATTAAACATGTGACTTTAAAAATAAATAGTCGACTTAGTTGGATCAGTTTAATATACATGTATATATGTATGTATATATATATATATATACCTATATTGATTCGCAACATATATCTCACGTTTTCATAGACGATATAATATGTTATACGCTCTCCGACCAAATAGCTTAAATCAGTCCATATATCGTCGTTTTAACCGGCTATAATTTCGCAATATAATTTTTCCATCCCGATTCGATGCTGCGATTTAAATTAATGCAATGTAAAAAAAAAAAATAACTTGCGAACAATGTGGATAAAATTCAAATTTCACGTTACGCGACCCTCAAACGCTGCTTGTGAATCGAAAAAAGTCCGACGTACCATTAATTCAAATCCTTGAACTATCGCACCAATTTCGCCACGATAATAGGCAATATCAACCCTCGTCGAGGCCTGTGCTGCGGATGATTTTGATAAGTGATAATCGTCAGAGCTGAATGACCTTGATCACGTTAAATCTGGTTTAATAATTACCTGAGTATCGTCCTTAATTTTTTACTCGCGGTAATTGTTTGACCTTTCGTCCGGCAATATATCATCCTTAAATTCACCTCCCTCGCGAATATCGTTGTAAGAAAAAGTATCGACCATTGGTATTTACAACATTACAGTATAATTGATAACGATGTACAAACAGCAATCATAACATATGTTAACGACGGTATAAATAATACGAATCTGACGACGCGCGGCGAATGCATTTTGTGCGCAAAGCAAGGAACACGTAATCCTTCACTTGTACACCGCTGTAACGAAGAGCAGGAAAAGCAGCAGGGTCGCCTTCTGCAGGCCAAAGAACCGCTTCCTGCTCGCCGTGTTCAGGATCACCCAGGGTGGCGAGAGGGAAGGCACCGTCAGAGGTTCCTCGGTGCGATGACCGTCCTGCGTGCTTCCGCTTCCGCCCATCCTCTGGGTCGTCGCGAGGTCGTCGTCGTTACCCGCGAATCCATCATCGCCCTCGGCCCGACCGGCGTACATTTTTCCATTTTTTTTCTTGGTCCTTGGCGGTTTTTTTCGCGGTCGAGGATCCGTGTTCCTCGTCAAACTCACCGGCGTCGTTTTCGGCAAATTTAATTCTGCAGATGCGGAAGGAAAACGCGGTCAGAGGCCAACTCGGACGCACGGGATTCTTTTGATCTTTTATCATGCGCGACACCACCCCGAAAAGTATTGTTATCTCGTTTTTTTTTTTTTTTTCTCATTCCTCTTTTTTCTTTTTCTTTTTTACTTTTGAATTTTAAAACGTAACTCACCCTGCAGCCTTACCACCCCCTCGGCATTTCCAAGCGCGTTCGCCGCCGAACAAACGTAGCTACCAAGGTCCCTTTGTTCCAGAGAACGAATCGTCAGATTCATCTGCCACGAGTAGTCGTTCACCGACGCTTCCTCCATCTTGTATTTCTCGTTTGGTAGCAATTTCTCACCTCAACAAAGGTTTCCGATATTTATTGTTATTATTATTGTTAATATTCAATGAACTTTTCTTTCATTATACATATATTTCAAAAATGCATAACTCCAAATATATTACAAAGAGATTATATCTTCGATAGCGATAATATGTTGAATATTTTTTGTCTAACTGTAACAAATGATTGTAAACAAAAGTGAGATTATAATAAAAAATGGACAAATTTTAAACCCTTGTAGCCCAAAATCATAAATTTATGTGAAAAATGAATGGCGAAGCGAGGATATTAGCTGAGTAAACGTCGTCTCGTATTCTCGTGAAATTCTGTGGGTTTATCCTGTAGTGCAGAAAGTTTCGTAGTTCCAGGTACACCCGCACACCACTGTAAAACCACTAGGGAAAAGTGCAGCCTTTAATTAGTTCGACTTTCAAGCGCAATTGCACGGAAAGCTTGCGTCAAATTGAAACGCGGCTTAATTCAACAGGCTGCACAGCTGCACCGAGCCGTGATGCAGCGAGTTATAATATCCACTTAGGTATGTACATACATTGTGCACGAGGTCGAAGAAGAATAATCATGAATCCGTTGAACAGCTGCTCATTATGACACTGCAACTCGCAACTTATTTCTTGAATAATTATTTTTAAGCTAGGTGAGAATATGTGCATAAAACCGCGGTATATAATAAAATAAAAGGGCATATCGCTTACCTGTGTCTTTGTACCATGTGTTCATGGCTCGGGGCGAGGCTTCGACGGAACATTGAAGCAACACGTCGCTCTGAAGAGGCGCAGCCACGAGCTGAGTGTGGACCTTGATTAGCGGTTGGACTGAAAAATCGAGAACAAGAACGAAGTGTGATTCATTTTTGTTCGCTGATAGATGTATGATAAGAGATTGAAAAAAAAACATGCGAAAGTATTAATTGTCAAAATGTACGCTCGTGTTGAAGGATATTCTTGGTTTGTCATTCGTTCCGATGAACGGACAATTGGTTAGTCATTGAAGAGTAGAATTGAAAAAGCTTGTAAGTTCCGGTAAATGAAAATTCAAAAAAATCGGAGACAAACTATTTTTTCTTCGCTGTGTCATAGTTGCAAAAATGCAAACGGCCTTAGGCTGGAAATGAGCCAGCCCTCGAATTTCCCGTTCACATACAGCGGTTCCAAGTTCACAGAAACAAATAATAATATTCAAGTCGATTTTCGAACCACAGATTCAGATTCGTGATTAGCAATACAAAGGCGCCTCAGATCACCATGAAAATAAGACGATTGTTTTTATTTTGAACCACCATAATCGATCCACCATTACAAATTTTGGAAGTCTGGTCTTGGATATGTTATCGGTGACCTAAAAAATCTCGAGCAAATGATTTCTACTAAAATCCGAATACTTTTAGATTTTTTTCCGACCATGTTGGATTCGCTATTTCGGATTTTGGAAATCGAGTACTAATTTTCATGAAAAATGTTTTTAGTTTTTTTTTACAGAAAACTGAATGCGCCAGATTCAAATTTTGCAAATCTGACCTCAAATACGTGATTAGCGACCCAAAAATCCTTCCGGTGTCAATTTTCATTCAAATCCATTCATCCTATCTCAAGATATCATTTTTATTTTATTTTTAGAATTATGTTATTTAAATAATTCAAAAAGTGCTGAACCGATTGAAACCAAAACCTGATCAGTTCTTAGTTTATACAAGCCGCGTCGATTGAGGCCAAAATCATTGAAATCCGGTAACTCGTTCTCGAGATATCGTCGGACAAAAAAATGAATCGTACACATACATACAGACAGACGTCCGTCCGAAAATGGACGGAGATGATCCTCTGGATCTCGAAACGTCGAGATCTAGTGAAAACTCAAGTTTTAATTTTCAGAGCGATTACAAAACAAACTTCCCTTCTTCCTCTGAACACATAGAAACCCGGAAGTTAAAAAAATGGTGCTTACGGCCTTTTTCAACTCTCCTCGTCAATCTGTTCCGCAATTTTAATCACACGACGCGAATTATCGGCAATATTTTACCACTCACAATTCACATCGATGGAATATCGCTTGCTGACACTCGGAGGAACGCCGTTGCTGGCGATGCAGAGATAGGATCCCATTTCTTGTCGGAGAACGCCGGTTAGCTCGAGTATTTCGCCGTCGTGGTACTTGAGTGCTGCGTATAATAAATACGAGGGTTCAGAGTCATTATCTCGCTCGGTTTAGGTTTACACACGTAGGTGGGTGCAAGTGTGTGATAATTAAAAAAATGATGCAGTACATACACGAACGCGGAGGGGGTGAGACATTCCAGGGGAATTTTAATAAAGTAACCAAGGTGCTTTGCACACTTTGCTTACCTTCCTTCTGATTGTCGTGTCGCAGGATTATGTTCCGGCCGTCCTCTCGGCGCCACGTAACGTTGGGCATCGGAGTTCCGGTCGCCTGACATCGCAGTCTAATATTCCCGCCTTCCTTGGCGACAAGGCCGTCGGCAGAGGCGTCGTCCTTAATGTCGGGTGGGATTACTACCTCCATGTAACCGTTCTGGGCAGAGTAACGTTATCGTGTAATAATAAACTGGTAACTCGATGTCAACCAATTTCCATGCAGGCGAGCCGGTGCCAATATGCGTGAACAAAAACTAATTGTAACAGGAATGAATCAAGGACGAACAGGACGTACGATCTGAACCGAAGTTTAGGAAGAGAAATCCAGGAACGTTAATTTCGATAACATATACCTATATGTTGCGGATCAAACTCAGACATAAGTTTAAACATTTTGAATGAAACTTAATTGCGAAACCGTTTCTCAATATCGTTTGATGTTCGAATTTGCTCAGATTCATTTCTACTTATACGTAGTAGTTTTTTACTTTCGATGTTCGGATACGATTCTCACCTGGCTTCGCATCGGGTCCGTGTTCACCTGGCACATGTACGTCCCCGAGTCGTTTTTCTGAACATTCGCCACATGAAGCTTCCAAGTGTTATGACCGTTGTGCGTAACAGATATTCGTGGATTATGGGCGACCATATGCGTGTGGATTGCCAGGATGGCTCTCGAGTCCGACTTGATCCAGGCGACCTGAAATCGAGATCGAACGATCGGTTGATTTACGAATGATCGCTCACGTGTCAGTAGTTGAAGAAAATTGGTTGAAATTGAATAATAAAAAAACAATTTGAATCGATATCCGATCGATGATGCGATCGAAGGTACATAATCATTCCGAAAACAATATTAAATTGTTCATCAGAAATATCCCGGATTAACTCTGCATGCTGGTTAATTCCTAGCTAATGTCAACAAGTTTCGGATCACAATTTGCCCACAGTTTACATAAATAATACATGACACGTATGTAGGATAGGTATGTTTAATATATGATTATAGATGTAGGTGACGAAAGTGACGTGAACTAGTATAGTACGCGTATAATAACGACAATCCGGGTATGGAAAATTTTTAATCCTTCTCGAACCTTGAAATAGACAATGCTGAATCGAATTAATCGGGTTAAACTATATTACCTTGATAATCGGTGTAACGTACAGGAACCCTATCTACTGAAAACGCGTCCACGGATTCCTCTCCATTTACGATATTATAAGCTGTGCTTTGCTGCTCGAGGGTCTTTATGTACTTTAATGTACGACATGTTTGTGCACGTATATCTGTATATTTAACAATAGGCTATAGTGTTTCTTACAGCGCAAAAGGGTGCGTCAACATTGCAGAGGCCCTGTTCTAACATAAAATTGAAATACACTCCGGCAACTTACTTTCCCACAGTTTACTTAAACTGTTTATAGATATATGTGTATACATAATAAATGTATACATTTAAATATATTATATAGATATGTATATGTATACGTGATGCAGGCACATAGTTGAACGTGCTTGCGAGTAGAGGCGAAAGCTCGTATCTAAATTCGAGAAAGGCGCGGCAGCGTTCGTTCGTCCTTTCCGTTTTCTTCGCCCTTCGCAGAAGAGACCGTTCCGAATATTTCGGCAACCCCAGTCCCGCGGACTTTCTCGGATAAAGTTCCGAACTTTGGGCTGCGGAGTAACGCGGAAAGAGCGGCCCAGACTCAATCGAGAAATAAATAAAAGTTCACTTTACGATTGTTCAGCTTACGCACTGATACTTCATAAGGCCCGCCTGCCTGCCTTCGGGAGTTTCCTTTACACACAGACTTACAGTCGAGTCGAGATAATTGATTTCGGATCTCGCTTCGGCAGGTGGCTAAAAGGTTAACGAAACAAAGTGTAATAAAATGGCCAAGTTAACCATGCTGCGGCTAACTCACCTTGTAAGATTGAAGGTGATTCACGACACAGGTGAACGATACGTCCCGGCCTTGTGTTACCGTGTGGTTCTCCAACGGGGCCAGAAACTCTGGTTTCACTTCCGGCGAATTTTGGCCTGAAACACATTATTCGTTTGTTTGTAGTTACTTCTAATTAATTGAGCGTAAGATTCGAGGTATCGGGCCTCTGACTAATCGATCGTAAAAATGAGACCCGGTATAAGGTGATAAGAAAAGAGCGGGAAAATAGGGCGGAAATGCATCGAACGTAATTTTGGGAAAATAGTCACGAACGCGAGTGGCAACCCGAAGGCTCTTACGGTTTGCAGCACGAGTGCTTTTGCAATTTGTGAATGGACGAGGTTCGGAATTCGTTGTAATGGAGGGGCAATCGCGTGGTATTTTTTCCCTATACTTCTTCTTCCTCTTTCTTTTCTTTCCTTTCTTTTTTGTTCTTCTATTTTCATCCCTCTCCTTCTCGCCAAACACGGGACTTCCGCGCGCCGCGTTCATATTGTATTCGACAGCGTCGCTTAAACCCGGATTTCTTCCTCTTCGTCTTATACCGTTCTTTTAGTTTTCTTAGATTCGTTCTCCCTTTTCCCGCCTCCCGGATCCCGTCCGGGAGATAAACATTCCGGAAGTCTCTACACCGAAGCCGTCGCGAATGCCGGGAATAAATAAATAATGGTCGATTGAATATTCAACATTTTTCTGCCACCGATAGATTGAAAATACCATACGCTTGTATTCGTATCGAATTCTCTCATATGCGGTCATGCACGAGACCGATAAGTGGGGAAATTCTTCAAACTCACACGATTCTGGATGCGAATCGCAGATATCGCCCTCGGGCTTCCATATATCCTACATAAAACGTTATATAAAATTCTCCAAATTTTTTTTCCACCCTCCACGTCATACGCTTCCCATTTCTAGAATTCAGAATTCAGGAACTCGGATGATTCCACAATTTGAGTGTCACATTCGTCTTATTGTTTACAGTTGCAGGCAGCAAGAAAAAAAAACTTTAGTAGATTTAAAGGAATAGGAAATAATTTGAATTCACTTGATTTCGCGAGATTATGCACTTTCGATTAAGAAAACGTTTTTTGACCGACAGAAATCAATTAGTCGCGTGCTGTCCTCAAAATCATAAATTATCAATAGTCGAACGAAAAGAAATTCATTGGCCTATGAAGCCAGGGAAATATTCTGTGGGTTGAAAAATCGATTCGAGCTTTCATCCGCAGTCCGTAATGAATTAATTTCATCGAATGAACTGAAATTCAATTCTCGATATAATTAAATAGTTCTTTATTTCATAAAATTTGCAAGTAAACGTTTCTGTCGCTGAAATAAATTTAATTTGAAAGTATGCCATTGCGTTGAATTGAATAATGCCAGTAAAAGACATTTTTTTTTTCAATATTCAAATGAACGTTTGATACCTGTTGCTGAGTAATGAAACGCAGATTTGATCGATTAGCAGAATATAACGTAAGGTACAAGTCATGTGAGAGTTCTGCACGTGAAAAATGCGCCCTGATTTTCAAATCAAATTACCAGCTATGCATGTAATCAGTAAGTACCGAGGCTATCCGAAGTAATCCATCGATATCCTGAGCTAAGCTTCTGAGTTGATTGAATCGCAACTCTATTACTAGATACACCCACCAACCTATTTCGCGCAAATCGTACGTATACGGTACGAAACTGATCATCGTGGCTCGAATCTCGTAAAGAAAAAGGAGCCGAAACGATTTTACTTCTCAGCGCGAGCTATGAAAGGGGGAAAATACTGCAGCGCCCTGCTCGGAATGGGAATGGAATTTGGAAAATAGAACGGAGGGTGAAGTCAGAACTCGTACCAATTCACTGCGCGAAAAATAATACTGTAGAAATTTTTATCGCTGACAAAATTAGCTAAACTCGACTTTTGAACGATGTGAAAATTGGCGCTTTGTTGTTCAATTCGATCTCTAAAAAGAAACGTCTTGCAAACTTGAGTAGACTTTCAAAGTTTCGACTTTTTCTTCACTATCTTACAGTTTCGCTTACGAATCGTAATACTGTTAAACTTCTTAAAATGATATTTCTTTTCCTCTTCATTCTTGGCCATTCAATGTATTCTGGTACTCTGGAATTTGAAAACTACTTCGTGCGAGTAAATTAAAAAAAATCCCTCGGAATTATTTGGACAGCATATTTTTGCACTAAAAGGTGCAGCGATTTTGTTATGTGACAAGTTGAAAGATGCGTGAATTTAACTTGAAAATACATCAAGTGATAAGCAACTCACACTACCCTTGTAATTCTTACTCGAAAAAAGTTCGATACTTGTTTAATAATTTCGACGCATAAATTTTTCACGGTTAAATTTTTGGAGAAACGATTTATTACGAAGAGACGCGCGGTGCGTGGATCGCGTCTCGATCGGATCCTTACGAACGGTTATGGCAATATCTGGGCGGAAGGATTCGAAGGCGAGAATAAGGGTAAGATTTTCAGATGTGTTTCACCGTTCGAGGGAGATTGTCTCGTTAGCATAATCCGAAGAGACTGAAGTAAAGGAGAAGGCGCGAAAGCGAAGGTGGGAAGGGTGAGAGGGGGCGGTTCTTCCAGTTTCTCTTAGCTTCTATCAAATTCCCTCGGCTCCTACTGCAGCAGCAGCAGCTTCTCCGTTTCTATATCGAGCCGTTTCTTCTCGTTGGTATTTTTCCAATACGTCTTGGCAAGAAGCCCCGGGGTGGGTTGTCAGAGGGTGGCGCTATTGTGCTTTATTTAAGGGCGCGACAGCCGTATTAAAACTGCTTCACTCAAGCCTCTTACTCCCCCTGCGAACCGCCCTCTCAGAGCGACACGATCCAGCTTTAAGCTTACCCACCTCTCACGTCCATTCGCCTCCCGATACACAAACACGACTAGCTTCTGTACGTACCTTGTGAGACTTCACAGGCGTGTAAATACGACCGACAGCGCGACAGCACGAAATACCGGCGACACGTGCGCAGCCGAGATTCAACGCCTCGCAATCAGTCTCGATGCGGTTTCTGATCATGCCTCGATTCGACTCGCCGCTAAGATCCTATAGACGATTATAACGTGCAAAATTATACATACCCACCGTCAAACTTCTGGCGTGGTTTGCAAGCTCTCCTTCACTTTGACCGTAAAGTATTCCCGGTTGAAAGTCGCGGGAGACGCTTCGCTGAAACTGCGTATCAAGTTTTTTTTCCTACTCAACTTGTAAGAAAACGAAATTTGTACCATTTCCAATCAGCTTCGCTGCTCAAGCAAATTTCGAACAAAAGATCATTGGATTAAATACGTTCCGGGAAATCTATCATTACTATTTTCTTCATTCAGACCGTGAGTAGGTAAATGTACAACTTTCGAACTCGAAGTTATTTCGACTGTCTGCTTGTCACCAATTATATGCAATTGATTATTCTCGCCCAAGTCTATAACGATGTATACGTATTGGTGAAAAATTTATTGCGAATCGAATTATTTGGGAATTTATACTTGTAGAATTGGGAAACTGCTGGCTCAATTCCATACGAATATATCCCATCTCTTAGGGTTTCGATAGACGTACTTCTTTCTGTGTAAAAAAATAAATCACACTGATCTGCACCGTCGATACGGATGATCAGTTACGCTGAGCTGATTGAAATTACCGAAAATCCACCATTTCATCATCTTTTTTTAAACTTTATTTAGACCCTGAGGTTTCCTGAAATATTTCACAGCTGGTACCTTGGCCACTGACTACAATGAATCGCGTCACGTGCCGAATTACGCGATGGCTGTATTATATATCTACGTATAATTGTGTACATTTCTATAATCTTCATCCAAATTGTGTTCCATTCTCTTCTGTTATTCCCATTGTTATAATTTCCGTGTATTGCGGCACAATATTACGGAGTCAGAGCTTTATCGTTTTCAGAATCGTCAGCGCGTTCCTCCGTATTCTATCGACCTTCTATGGCTTTGTGATAAGAAGTTTGAAAACGTTTACAGTCCGCTTACAATATACCCTCAGCTTTCGTTTTGTTCACACAATTTTACATTCACGTGCGAATCGGCACCGTCAAATTTTCACGCATTTAAACTATTGAACTCAAAATTTGGCAAGTACCACGTTTTTGTATTGTTCTTTATCGAGCTAGAGATCGGCAATCGGTTAATTTTCTGCACATTATGTGAGGAAATAGACGAAGAGGCTCCTTCGAGGTCCAAATTGGCCCTGACATTTATCGCTTGCGTTTCACCTCGGCTATGGGGGAGTGCGTTTAAGGCAGTTTATACGGCGTTAAATCAAGGTAAGCACTGGGGCGTAATCGAGGCGTAATTCTCGACTTGATCTCCCCGGAGAAGTCGCCCCCGGAAGGAGTAACTGATTCGGCTGAACGCGGGATCACAGACTCAAAGTGACCAGAGCGTGTGAGTGGGAAGGGGTGCAGAGGGTGTGCAGGAGCAATAGATCGTGGAACCCCGCCGGGTTCCTCAGAATCCACTTAAATCCGCCATGATTTAGTTAAAGTCACACGGATTTCCACCGCGGACGATTTTCGTCGGTGCTGCAGGCGAGCGGAAAGCGAACATTGTGCAGGCAAAGCTCTCTCGGTGTTATAAAGTGCACGAAGCCGGCGATACAGCGGAGCGCCTCGAGGTGAAAATCAAATCCGTATAGCTTTAAGAAAAATTGTCAGGAAAAATATACGACAAATATTCGTGGTTTGAAGAAGCTTTTAGAATTTCGTGACGGGTCCGTTTAGCTATTGCATGTAACTGTAATGCCTGATGAATGTACAAATAGCGGTTTTTCGTTACGTTTTTTATATATCATCTGAGAAATGAACTCCTCCCACGGAGTAAAGTTTTCTAACTAAATAAATTGGCGCCGTTTATTCGAGACGTTGATGTATCGAAAATGAGAATAAGGCAGAAAATGTAGGTAAAGGGAAAAAGAAAGAAAAAAAAAAAAGAACAAACTCCCGCGGGTTCCGTATTAATTTCTGTCACAGTTGAAATTATTTTACTGATTCTTATCGTCTGCACCGAGTTCAGTGACAAATTGACTAAGTAAGTCACGCGACAGACGAACGTGAAGAATTTATAAAAGTAGGTATATGCGGGTTCGACTTACACAGGGAAAGATGCAGAATCGCTCCAAGAACAGCAGCGAGTTTCCTCGATGCCATGAGAGCGAGAATTTGTCTTATGCAGCTCGACGAGCGATTCGAACCTGCTGGATGTGCACCAATCTGGAACAGAAAAGCAGGAATTGCGACGTTGGTCTCTCCCGTTTCGGAATCATTTCATTAGGAATACATGAGATTGAAGTTTTTTTTTTTTTTTTACACATACGGAAGAATCTCGTTAGGAATTTATCATACAGCGACATTTCATTTCACCCATGCACGTTTGCCCTTCGGTATGTCTAGATACAATAAGCTGTCGCGTTTACGGGTTTCGTTCCATGAATCGCAAATGAGATACGAACTTTCTATAGTTCACACGTTGAATGCACGTCACAGGCGATAAGGTACTTGTAGTATAACATAGGTATGCATAACCAGGCAAACCAGCCGGCTCTGGTAGTGTTTTATATCCGAGGGACATATCTCTCCGCACTCCGCAGGGGCCAATATTTTTATGCTGCACCGGTGAAATTGATAGCAGGCACGTTGTTCCTGCGAATTTCATCTCATCCGATGACCTTCTATTATATAAAGCACCCACATTCAATAATCCTGACAGGTTCTTAAAATGCTCAAGACTGACGTACGCCCGTAAAATAAAAAGATAACGAGCAAATAAAAACCAGTTTCACAAATTGAAACGCGGCGAGAATCAAGTGGCGTGAAAAAATTTACCCTAGACCATTTTCGCGAGGGCAAAAACCGAAACGCGAGCGTCGACGATAAGACATCTCTATCCAAGCGGGTTTGATTGGGGCGAAAATCAATTGACGAATAGGGGATCGTACCGAAGGGTTTCCATGTCTCGAATTGAGTAGCAGGTAAAGGTCAGTTGATAAATTTCTCTCAGCTGTTTGTCCAGCAGGAAATATAATATCTTGGAACAAATCCGAGGGAAGAATAAGGTCCTCGGAGCGGGCGAAGAGCAGGGACGAGGGTGGCTTAGGTGGTCGTCGCACGGCTAAATGGCCGCTCCTACACTCTTGTGTTTCTCTTTGCGATACCTGTTCATGACAGGTGGTTCGCAGTTATTCAGTCAACCGCGGCAGAACGATCGGCTGCTGCCCCGGTTCGTATTGCTTGCACCATAATTCTCCCGTTTACCTCCACTTCGACGATTATACACATGTGCCCGTGTCATTGGCATCAGCTGTTCAGGTAGTAGCCTGAACTGTAATACGGCCACCGCACGTGCCGAATTCGCAAAGGTCTCCGGATTTAACTACTTTAACATAAGTATCTGAGACCTAGTTATCAAGAGTTGTCAAAAGGAAAACGCAATTAACCATTTGTAAGGACCACCTGTAGGTTTATTTTCCGATTTCTTATTTGTTTGAAAAGTTTTCTTTTATACTTTTGTACTATCCTTGTTGGTACGAATTGTCTGACATGGACTTCCAAAGCCGAGACGTTACGATGTTACAGTATTTCAAAGTCTTTATGTTCATACTCACTTTCAACTTATCCATTATCTGTAATAATGCGATCGCCGAATACTTGATTGTACAAGCTGTGAAACTTTCGACTATAAGATGAGGAATCGGAGGAAGGAATGTGCTCGACAATGATCCTCGCTTGTACTAAGGACGAGAGAAGCGTTTTTTACGGTACGGTACAATGCCAGGATGTGACAGGGTGCCTATAAATTGTGTGTTGAACGTGTCTACGATACCGATTGTATCCTATACTGACCAGACCGTGTTGGATCAGTTGTTTCTTCGAGGATGTAACTTGTCCAATATCAACACTCGAAAAGGAACGGCATGCGGAATTTATCGGGGTTTTTTTTTATCTTCCTCTCTTCTCTTCTTTTTGCTGAATTTCGGATTTCCCGTATGTTGACTTTCGTCTTGTTTACCCAATTCTCGCAATACGTCTTGTACATTTATTTCAACATTAATTCCCCTCCCCGTTATCCTTTCATCTCGTCAAATATTTACCAGTCTTGAGTTACGTCAACTGTACCACCGCTTACAACAAACCCTATCCTTGTTCTCAGCCGTGTACAAACATCAAGTGGTGCAGGCTGCGAAAAAAATCTCAAAGTATCGCGTCCCCATAAATTGGCTCTTTGACATATTTGCCCAAACACCGAGAAATTTCAAACACTGATTTATCAGTCTCGAATCGTCAATGATATCGAATACCTCCGGTGGTAATATAATCACAGTGTCACACACAGTTCATTAATGCAAACCATAGCTACGGTGCAGAGTAAACGGTCCTAATAAATTCACTCAATTTCATCACCGTTTCGCATGTGCGCAAATCATGATTCTCTGCAGAATTTCATAAGCTTATAATTAGATTATATTACTCCAAAGTTTAATTACAATGGTGCGTTGAACGGTACGTTGCATATTTTGATTGCAAACACGATGTATGGGATGATGATATTCGACCACCGCGTGATGGAAGTTTTTGGCTAACCGCATACACTGTTTTTACGAGTGGCATGATTGCGGGTTATTTTCTTCTCTTCAGACTCCCAACGTACATGGAGCATTATAATTATGCTTTTCAAAGCTTTTCTTGAGGTACAAATTCCTGCTGTTTCATTAACCTCAAGCCCAGGCTTCGCTTTGAGTAGGTAACTCAAGGATTTCGTTAATTACGCGGGTATTTCTCATTTAAGCCGGAGGCAGAAAGCGGATTTCAATTTTCAAGGGCAGGCTTCGTGCCATAAATGTGTTAAGAAAAAGTACGAATGACTCTGCGACAGTCGCGTCGAGAACCGATGACGGAAGAAGGAAAATAGTGAATATAACCGCGGCGCACGATTCTGTAATATGAAAAGAAACAGAATCGATCGGATTTTCCAAGAGTATTCGCAAGGGTCGGGATGTGTGTGCGAACTACTACTGAAATTACATACATGACACGAGTTTTCCCCGTAAATGCGTCCAAATATGAGTTTGCCCAGCCGCAGCTTTCTTGAGTGAATTCAACGAAGACGTCGCGTACAAAATTTCCGGCAAAGTGCTTTCGAGCCCCAAATTCAGTTCCCTTTCTCCGAGCTATTCTTCCGCAGCCTCGTACATTGTCGAAAATAAAGAATGAAATAAACTAAGGAAGTTGAGAAAAAGGTGAAAAAAAACGAGGAGAACCTGATCGTTCCGCGTGAGTTTCCCACGAGACATAGGTATAGGTATACGAGAGGAAACACCGCAGGAGCTTCAATTTTCCGATACCCACGGGTGGTTGGATCGACACTTCCAGAACACAATGGAAAATCAAACCGCATCTCTATTTCGTTCCGCAGATTTACGCGTTTTCAAGTACCGGATATTATCGCAGCTGACGGAGTCCCCTTCATAACACAATAACAATATTTCCCGGCGTGATCGGTTAGACGGCGGATGTATCGGGGGTGATTTTTCCTCCTTTTTCTCGAAGCTTTCCCAGGGGCGACTTTTAGCGACGTCCTACTTGCAGGCTCTCGTCATCCCGATTCTTCACTTCGTTCGGATCTCTGCTCGTGGAGGACGTGGGCGAAAAGGTGACGGCGAAGAGCGCACTTTGTATGCGTACCGACTACGGCGTAACATGTTTTCTCTATCATCCTAGAGGAGGTCCCGGTTTCTCTGCCGGCCGATCCGTCGAGCTCTCCTTGCCCGTCGGAGAGACCCGGGCTCGCATGCATCTCGTAATACACTTATCTTCCATTCGTTCGAGCTTATCTTCTTAAGTCCCGAAGCTTTTCCCCCGTCGAATGACTGCCGGAATGACGTCAACCGGCTGAGAAAATCTCCTCGAAGGTCTGATGCAGGATACGCGGAAGCCATGCAAAATGTTACTCAAGCGGAGAGAAGGCACGGCATCGGTATGTACGATGTAAGAACGCGGAGGCTGCGAATAAGTGACCGATTGAGAAAGGCCTCTGTAAATGGAGCACTGAACCGCGGGTATAAGATTAACGCCGGGGCCTCTATCTGCCGGGTGTATAACCAGCTTATACCTTATCTTGAAAGTTGTTCAACTAGCGAAAACTACGATAAACATTAAACTGTTTCCCGTTACCACGCTTCGAGCCAAGTTTTACGAGCAATTAACTGTTGCAAGCACCGACCCGGCGAGAAATTCGTTAAATTATGTCATTACGGAGCTGTTATTCTCTCCCTGTTACCTATTGACCTGCCATTCGCACACCGCTGTTCAGCGATATGGCAAACGATTCTCGATCAAACCTTACAAAATTTCTCAGGTCTCCTTATTCCGTTTGCTGAATTCCGGAACTCGAGTGTAACGGGCAAGCTCAAAGTCATCGCTGGAAAGTCAGAGTCATCTACAACTTGAAGATTTCAAACAGCAAGATGATTCCTAATTCGACTGCTTCGTGGTTAATCAGCACACCGAGTCTCTCGATGAATTCCAAGGAAGAAACGGAGGAAAGATCGCTGGATCGGGTTTTTTAAACCCTTCAAAAAACAACACTTAATTCACCCTCGTTGAACGGACGATTTGGTTAAACGTTCAAGTACTGTTCAACCCTATACTTTATTCCCGGTTTTACAGTTTATTTTGTAGTTTCGTAAGAACGAACATTGAACGGTTGACTGACTGTTCAGCGGGAAAAGTTGGAAAAAGTTTCGTCACGATGTCGACTGTTTACTTTGGCAGTCAGTGGTTCCGAAGTTTAAGCACAGAACGTAAGACGGCCTCGAAAGCATATTATATATTGTGTACAAATCGCATTCACCGAGTTTGTAGAATTTTCTTTGCGAACTCTTGGGTAAAGTTTGCGCGAAGAGAATGAGGAGCGCATCATTTTCCGATGCGCGTTGCCTCCCGTGAACAATATTTCGTTATCCTCGGTGTTTGATTGGATACTGGAATGGATCGGGGCCGATAGGGAATAAGCCGAGCATTCCCCGAGTAGGCGTAAAACTTTTAACAAGTTGAGGTGACAGTCGCTCGCTGTAAGAAAACGAAGGAGTTTTTTGCGTCGGGGTTGGGCGTCTCGGTCTCGAGCCAGGATACAAGGTACACATTTATTATTTATAATATATATAAAAGTATAGGTATGATACGTACTTCCGTCAAATAAATGGGGTGAATTTTTTTTTTTTTTTCTTATCACAGTTTGTCACGAGTTCCGTGGGTGGCTAATTTAATCCTGAATCGAGGTGAAGTCTCGTTATCTGCTAATTAAAATCAACTTCTTCCTGCCACCCAGCACCCGAAGAAGGGGATTATTCGAATCCGCATAGCTCGGTAAGGGGCATCTAAATTACTTGTAACAAAAGGCAACTTTTGAAATCCACGAACGAGCCGCGTAGGTTCTCGTCGTCTGCAGAAGGACTTTAAACCCTTGCAAGGGGACGCAATCACCCGAATATTAACAATGGCTCGGGGGGTCGAGGCGGGACCAAAGCAGGCGTAGGTGAAGGTGATGAGTAGGAGTTCTTCGACCTCCGGAAACTTGCCCCGTTGTCTCAGGGCGGTGGGTCCAAATTTTCCTGCCTGGGATCTAGCGGCATTGGTAAGAGGAATAAAAGGGCAGGTTGACGACGCGTTATCGAACCAGCCGCGTGGCCTCTTCGCACTTTCAACTTCCAGACGCAACGCGATGCGAAGGAACAACACGCAACCGTTGACAAACCCGGCGCTTCCACCTCCCTCTCGCTAACGGCAGACCGAGGAGCAAGAGGAGAAAACGGAGGAGGAACTAGTTTTTGGCTCTTCGCGACGTCATTGTCTGCCCCAAGATTCATAAGAGGCGGAATGGGAACGGGGCTTCCTGGCCCTTCCCTTATACCTTCTTAGCACAAAAGCTCCGGCAGTTAGTTTAGTCGGGCTAACCTCTAGCTACGCCTCCACTCTTGCCCTCGTACACCGGCACCGACACCAGTCCCATTTACTCGCAAATTCACCCTGCACCCGCTATTCCAGTACCCAATCTCACCCTGGCGAATTTCAATGCTGTCTGGCCAGAAGCCGCACGTGCGGGATGAATTCCATGGCGTGATCGGATTTTTGTTTCAGCAACCTGTGATAGCGAAAATGGTACGGGTACACTACCGTGATTTGTCATCAATTTCCCATTTTCCTGTACCAGCACGCCCGCTAATCAAGTCGGAAAAAGCCTGCACACACCATGAGAGGAATTGCAACCGATGGCTGGTGCGACAGTTGCTATTGGTTATGGTAATATTGCCCATTTGCAATCGCCACTGTAACCAGACCCGGCCGCAGTTTTTTGAGGCTTTTTAACCTCCGGTGTACGCGTCATATTATATCGACAGCTGGACGCGAGCCACATGTAGCTCAGCATGGTACCCACTGTACACTGTCGTCCATATACGGTATACGTATAATCTGCAAGTGTGCATAGAAGACGCGTGCATTTTCATCCCCCCTTGGCGAGTAGGAACAAAGTTTTCCTACGTAAAATAACAGTGGCTCTCCCGAGTAGTATAACGAGGAGAATTCTGCGTACAGATCCCAATACCAACATTTTACCGACATTCTCAGCCGCTTCACAGCTCAGACACAAGCCCTTTTTACCGATGACCGATAAGGTCAACCAGAGTGGGGATAACCTCCATCGAAAAAAAGGGTTCGTGTCCGAGCTGTGAAGCGGCTAAGAATGTCGGTAAGATGTCGGTATCGGGATCTATACGCTAAACTCGTTATACTGATCTCCAAGTATGGATTCAGAGGTCAAGGTGCGCTATGCTGGATTCTGAACGAGCGTATGGGCAGATGATGGGAGTCGTACATACCTTACATCGGACTATGTGCCCCGCGAGTGCAGGTACTTCCTGGACGTATCTACGTACATAGACGGGTATGTGCCGCGGATATATGTAGTGACGGCCATGCTTATGGCGGCGGGGGGGGGGGGGGGGGGGGAGCCGGGGATATAGCCAGGGACGTAACTCAGCATCAGCTAGCCGCCGGTTGACCAACCGTACCTAACCCCGGCATTTCCGTAATCCTGGGCAACACGGCACCCCGCAGAGAGAACGTATACCTCGAACCCCCGTAGATCTCGAGCCGTCGCTCGCGTTTTACTCGCCAGTTACTTTGAGGTCGATCCTGCCTCCGCGGGACACCCTCGCCCTGCATCCGCGTCCTCCTAATCGCGCTGTAATTACATCCTTGTTTCTGTTGGTCAGTAAGCGCCTTTACTCGCATTGCTGAACACCGTCAAGTCTTTTCGCGAAACAGCCGCGTGTCGCTCATCTATAGCGGTCGCCTTACCTTCTCTTTCAAGGCACGAATAGTTCTGCTGGAATTTTTTGTAAAATTATCGAATATCTTATAAGTTTCGTTGTAAGTTTGAGGTAATTGTGATACACGCGATTATTACTTACATACCGAAGATACGAATCGATCGATTTTTACCGACATTTAAAAAACACATTCGTTGAATTCAAACACGTTATTGTACTCTTGGTACATGCCTTTGTTGCACTTGATTTTTTCGTACCCCAAATATCAAACGCACTCGAGAACGCGATGATTTTATTTTCCAGTCCTTACGGAGCTGTAAATTCTGCCAAAAATCAATGCACGCGATGGGTATGAAAAATAGATGTATCGAAAAAAAAAGAATATGTTAAAAGCGGACTGTCCCCGCATCCTTTTCGACACGACTGCAGCGATAAATCAAATTCTCGCAGAGGTTGCGTACATGCAGCGGCTGTAAATATAATTAATATACGAAAAGGGCGTAGCTGCTTCGCAGTTTTGGTCAGCCTGCAGTCAGCCAGAAAAGCTGTTCAACGTTCGGTGGCAAACAAGGTTTGCAAAAAGCGAAGAAAAAAAAAAAATTGGCAAAAAGTTTGGGACTGGTGCAGGAAATCGCCACGCCAGAAAGAAGCGCGTGTTTTTCTGGACCAGCGCCAAATAGTATAAGGCTGTCCGCGTGTGCCGAGGTGAAAATTAGAACTTGGTTCCCTTCCCGTTGTTTTCCGCGGTTTTTTTCAACCATCCTGTCCTTCTCGTTCATCCCGTGAACTCGAAAATGTCTCGAGTATTATTCGACACGAATGACGACGAGGGTCGACCGGCTGCAGCAGCAGAACCCTCGTGACTTTACGCGTCTGCGAAATAGTGGCATACATTATTGCTTCGAAGGGCTGAAAGGGATCGAGGGTCCGTGCACCGGGAGCCGAAAGACGCCGTGGACCGATTCTAAAGAGCGAGGGGGTCGAGCTGCTTCCACCGCGGGCAGGAACCTAATTAATCAAACTCCGAAAACAGCTCGACAGCGTCTACCCCACTTAAAACTCCCGCGAAACTGCGATAAACGCTTCATAATCATAAATATACCCAACCTAACGTTGTTATCTTCTTCGTCGAGCGAGCGTGATCCGTTACACCGGTAACTAGGAAAACCCGTGTAGGTAGGTAGGCATCCACCTACAACCCGGGTTGTACAGACGCTTTGCTACTCGTCTCGAGGACTTTCAACCTTCTCAACCCCCAGCAGACATCAGCAATCTAAATTGTACGGTGAATTCTCCACTTTTTACCTGCGCCGGAAGAAGTCTTCGAATTCGTAAAAACACGAATTTCAATACCGGCGCGATGATGCTTGGAGATTTTTAACCGCGTGTAGACAAGGCTAACTATAGGAGGATTAAAATACGTCCACCATGATCGTAAACTCCGTGTTTATATTCGATGCCCGCGTAATTTGTACAACCGTAACTCGATTCGGATACAGCTTAATTGAATATCCAGCGAATTTATCTGACTCAATTATATTACATGATATAATTCAATGTTCCACCTGCGAGCAACAAAAGTTTGGGGGAAGCAATGCCAAGTATATGAACCCGCACTGATTTCAGGGCTATAATAGACGGGGAAAATACAGGTTCGCAAACTCAATCAGAGTTTTTTCACCGATCGCAGAATAAAAAAGCACTCGAGGCGATTCGAAATAAAGTAATGGGAAAGTGTATTGGGATAGTTTTTCTACTACAACTTTTCGTTACGCATATAAATTACAGGTGTATTGAATCGGATAAAGTGAGTAACTTTTTCTTCCAAATTCATTCTTTTTACCCTGCACGTAATTTAGCATATAAACTTTTTCACGAAACATTGAGAAGTAAAATAATAATAATTCGGTATTACCGATACACCATTGTCCAAAGTTTTCGGGCAAGTTTTATTTCAAGCGTGGTCTCGCTCCTGCCTAGATTTCATGAAAATGGTATCTTAGTGTAAAAACCTTGAAGCGATTTACTCTCACGGCAGCTCCTGTCGTAAAGTCGCTCTTCATAAGTTTGCGGGTGAGTTTTTCAGCCCCTGAATCTCACCCTCGTCCTCGTCTGACGGACACGCGACGCCGGCGGAAAGCCGCAAAGCCTTGAATTATCGAAACCTAATTAGTCAAGGTAGGTTAAAAACGTCGATAAGCTAATATAAACGCACGACGCGCCGATGAAGCCGGGCGTTTTTTTTCTCGCCTTAAACTTTTTAAACGCGTTATAATAACTCCGGCTTAGTAGCAAAGTGTGCGAAACATAATCACGCATTATGCGTTCGTTTTTTGCACAGGAAATATTATCAAATGTACCATAATTCCTAAAAGCTTGAAGCAATGGGATGGCGAGACTTTCAAAAAATAATTAGCCTCTGTTGCGTCCGTTGATGTTTTTCTTTCTCCGGAATATTTCGATGCGGAAACATTCTAATACCGAAACAATGTTTCTGGCACAACCATTTCAAAAGCTCAACATCTCGAAACGAGATAGATCGTACAAGCGAGTAAAGTAATTTGAAAAAAGGGAGAGGGAGGTGAGGGAAAATCCGATACGCCTGTACTGTTATCTTTTTCCCAGCTAATTCGACCCCGGTGTAAAGTAAATCAATGGCCAATAAATTGCTGGCCAACAAACCGTAACCCATACGGGGTGCGTGAAATCGGACCGCGGGCTGCGTGGCCGGGAAGAATCATTAGGACGATATCCGTGCCCTTTCACCTTCGCCCCGAACCAGCTCAGGGCTCTCGGGTCAGGTCAACCCGACTTCTAGACATGCCTAATCTCCTCGTAAAGACCGCGTCGTCGGCAATCTGCTGGAGGGCTTGATTCGAGTCGAGTGTCGCAACCCTCGAGCGACGGGCATGTCGCTTCCCCTCCTCGTTTTTTTCCCTGTCACTTTTCCCGCCAAGAATAATGCCCGGCAGATTTCGCTCTCCCACGGCTTGCCAATTTCCACTTTACGTTCTACGGTATAATTACAATCGCGATTGTTTCGCGCCGAAATTATTCTTCGTATAATTGCTGGTTCGAAAAGCTCGTTCTACTCTCCGAATACATTCCGACGAAAATATTGACGACCTGCATACGTGCAGCTATTCGCGAATGCAAAGGAAAAGCAGATTCTCGAGGCTCGCTTGCAAGCGCGAATTTGAATGCTCCACCATGCTGCAGGTTCGCGTTTATTTTACCCCGAGAATTTGCTATTTCACAGAAACAAGGAATTCCTACCTCGAGAAGATCTTTTCTATTCATGCTGGACGAGCGGAGGCGCGGTCAAGTATAGCCTCCACTTCGTTTCGGAGAAGCTGCAAAATAACGAACAATAGAAAGGGACGGAGAGAGAAAGAGAGAGAGACGCTCTCTAAAATAGCCAGATTCAGATTGTCTGCGAATTCAACCCTGACATGATGGTCCTGCAGACAGTGCAGGATGCCAATGCGCGCGAATGAACGCTGTAGGTATAATACGTATATTGGTGTCTGTTTAGTCAATTTGTTTACCAGCCAAAACACAAACAGAGCCAGGAGACATTGCATGGCACGTGAAAATTATACGCTGAGATAGCATACATCAACGTGCAAAACGCGTCCGGCATGCGAAGCGGATGTGGAAATCCCGGGACTAAATTATTATAACGAAGAGCCGATAATTGCGTGTGACGCAACTGATATCGCCGTGCGACGAACAAGGTCCTGAATATCTGACTGTATTCCCTGATTCCCGTAGGAAGCAAACAATGCCGGGGTATTCATAGATGTAATAAAATTGTAAAAAAAATAAGCAAAGAATACTCGGGAACGTCGTTTGCATCGAGGAGGGTATATGGACGCGTGGATGGATAAAATGTGAAGTGAGAGAAAACTTGCCGAGTGAAGTTGAATGTAAAAGTTCAAACAAGAGTCTCTTTGGGTAAATATAGTATAAAGAAAGGTGGTTGGGCGCCCGTCGTCATCGAACTTTCGAACTAGACTTCATAATTGAACGCGAGTCGATGTCTGATCGCTTATTTTCTCCCGTAGCTCTGACGACGGAACTTTCTTTTACTTTCCCGACATTCAAGAACCGTCGAAGATGGTTCGAATCGCCCGAAGGATACCGGGACGTCTCGATATTCGCGCTCTGTAAGATGTAACCGAAGGACTTGGAGACGGATCGATTCGCAAACAGACAAACGAGAGAGAAGAGGAACGAAATAAGAGGGGATGGAATACCGGAGAAGAAACGAAATATCGTTCGACTTTCACTCAAAACTTTTTCAAGTCTACCCAGGGATAAAAGTGGGTTTAACACCAACGAGAACAGGGACCACTCACTCGAGCTGACTCTTAACTCCTAACTCTTCAACTCTCCCGGCCTTCTTCTTCGCCCTCCAGGATTTGATTTCCCGGCACCCTTTGCCTGTTGCCCGCTGCTCCGGGTCATAAAAACTCGAGAATACGGCCACCTGCGATTGCGAAAGGTGATCGAAGCTGCCTTTAGAGGTTCTTAGCCAGTCACGGATACCATCAGTCTACTCCGCTAATGCTCGTACGCTTTGTCGATTCTCGCAACATCGCCGACTGAGAGCTAGTGACTAATTGAAACGGATGATGAGTATACATCAAAAAGGTTCTAAGACGTGTCAGGCATAGATACACGCGGTGTTTGCGACGAGTTACCACAAACTCGCTACTTAGCGATTGAATCTTGCATTTGCATATCGCACGAAGAAAGAAACAATTTTAAACGTTGGCCAAGTAATGATAAAAAATTTCATACGATCGATTTTCCAAATTTAAGGGACCTTGAACTTTCTCATTGTCAGAATTACGGTAAACTGACCTTTTCTGCAGTCACGCTTCTATGACTTTTGTATTGTGGAGGTGGAGTACGTGCTGTATATCCACATGGATATGAAAGCATGCAGGCATAATATACAGCGGCTAATCCAAATGAGAGTGGCTTTATAACAGATGCAGACAGTATTCGCTGGTGTCTGCGTTTGTGTGTGCAGGCGGTAGGTTTACTGTTTCCAGTCGGGGTGTTTCGCCTTCCGGTAGGTATAGCCCACAGGGGATTTTCCCCCGTCCAACCCCTGCCTGCATCCATTGCACAATTACGCCATTGCATCGCCACGTTTCTCCTAAACGTATGAATGTGTGCAGTATGTATAGATGCAGTTTGAACGTGGGCTGTACAAGCGGCTATATTCATATACTTTGTACCTATACGTAGACCTTGGCAAATGCATTACTGCCAGCATTCACATCGCTTCTATTTCCATCTGCTTAACAAGAAAATCCGCTTTATACACGTTACGGTGGACACACAGAGAGAGAGAGAGAGAGAGAGAGTGAGAGTGAGAGAGAAAGAGGCTCCGACCTGGCGTCGCTTCCTGATTACGAACCCATCTCGTGTTACCTCGTAATCAGACCCTGTCCAAGTATCTCTGCGAACACTTAACCGAGTCAGGATCGACAGTAAGAAGACATAGGTCACCTTCTACTTAAAGTTTTTTTTTTTTTCTTCTCATCACTTGGACAGTCATCAACGTCCGCGTTTTCAGGATGTCGGGCAGGTTTCTTCCAGAGACCATCAAACTTGATTTGCAGATCAGTGGTTCGCTGTTTTAGATCCCTTCAGCTTGCAAAGAGATGATACTTGGGTAGGAAACAGCAGCACGAGAGCTAGAAAACCGGTAAAATGTTGAGAGTATAAAGTAACGGTCTGCAGAAGGAAAGCTTCGAGGATGTACTGCGAGTCCTTTAATCGCTGTACTTGAGCTTCGGGAGACGGTACCGTAGATTATGTCTTCCAGAGACCATTCTGAGCGTACTTAAATTTTCTCAGACGGCGGTCCATTAAGCTGGACCTGGCTTATTTTTCTTCCTTTTATATCGCTTGTCCCATGAACATTGACGAAGAGGAAGCCGAGGTAGTCGCAAAAGTTCTTAAGGAAAAAGGTGCTAGGATTGGAAAGTAGTGGAAATTGAACTCGAGTCAAAAGTCCGTCCAGTATCCAGTGAATAATAATTTGGAGCGAGAAGTCGATCTTCTTGGGAGGGGGGTGTGGAAGAAGAGCCGGGGGGATATTAAAGCATCATCTGTGCTTCGCGCTCGGAGACAATAGTCTCAGTTGGAACAGCGTCGATTGTGCGAGTTCTTCGCTCCTCCAGCCGCACTGTCCCTCTGCAGTCCTTCTCCTGTTCTTCTATATCCTCGCCAAGGCCGGAACTGCGAATGCCAGAGGCTGCTTGCTGCAGGAAGCTCATTAGGCGAACCCTGAGGTGTTGTCGAGCCGTAGCGCGCGCAGCTCGCAGCGCATTTTCAACAATTCCAACATTCAAACAGCACCGCCGGCAACTGCAGCCTGAATATTTCTATTTCCCTTCAACTGGGACGCATTCGTGACGCACGTTCTTCGCCCCCGTCTTTTCCACACACGCGTATTGCCGCAAATTCGACGTACTCAGCCTCATTAGTATCCTAACGAGATCGCGAAGTTTCAATACCGGAGGGGGGGGTTGTTTAATTTCAAAATTTAGTCGACGTTGAATTTAATTAATCCGTTAACCAAGGCAATGCCGCAGACATTTGGTAATTCTTTAATTCCATCTAGGATTTTTTGTCTAATCATTAACAGTTCGTTAGTTCGGTTCTGCGGGACATCCAAATCAAAGAAAAATTTGGAAAGTAAGAAGAAAGTTGAAGAATTTCAGTAGGAGCAACTTTGCTGCAGTCCAGCTCTGCATGTTATTCCTGATCATTATATTGTTTTTCCGCGTTTCAGAATTCTTTCAATCTCCTGCTGCAGCTTCCATCATCTTCTTGCACCTAAGTCGATATAGAGCGCATTTTGATCGTGACGTGCTTCCGTAAGTTTTATAGCTAGAGATGTTCCTCCTTTCATTTTCTCCGTTACCGGTCTTCGTCACTTTTTCCATTTTTTTTTTTTTATATATTCCTTCGTGTTTTCATCCCCCTTTTCTTCTCTATCGCTATAATTTTTTTCTTAACACAGCATTCTTTTGTAACCTATCTCTTCATCATTCCTATTGTTTCCTTCTCGGGGATTCTTTTTTTACATTGACCGGCTATACTGGCAGGCGTTATTACGGAGTACTTCGTTTATAAATTCGCCTTTTCCCACATCAGCATTGTCTCCATCTATAGAACCATTCATTTTCAGATTGCCTTTGGCTCCTGAAGAACTCCAGAGTTGCCGGCCATCTAAAATAAGCTTGTGATTGTAGAAACTCCAAGTTTTGAGCACCTGAACAAGCATTTCTAAAAATACTGCTAGCTTTTTCCACCCGATCGTAACGATAAAAAAATACATTGATCATTGGTAGGACAAAGAATGAGAAATTGACAGTAATGTTTTTTCACGGAAGGGTTTGGCGGATCAGTTTTCAACATTTTTAAATTACAATTGCCTTGATTTTGGAGAATATTGACCGGATGCTGAGTAAGTAAGTGGGTATATCTGACAAAGGAAAATCGGTGTGTGAATAAACGTAAAAAAGTATGATTGGGGTTTATAGCTTGCGTCGACTTTTTTTGATGGTTCTTGGTAAACGGCGATGCAATAGAAAGTCGCAAAACACGTTCCCAGTAATTAAAGACAAACAGATAAAAGTAAGATATCTAGGGTATTGGAAGGTAAGAGTCGAAGCCAAAGAGTCGGCGGAGAGCTTGACTCAAGAGGTATAGAGAGAATTAAGAAAACTTTGTGCACACAACCAATGGGTGTATTCATCGACTTATTCGATAAAAATACAAGAGAGCTGGCGGGTGTTTGCTGACTTTCTCAAAACCCCTCATCCCTCAAATTGCCCTTGTTCACCGACGTTTCAAATTGCGTTAATTTCGTCAAAGTCGCCCGGCGGCAGCTACACGCGACCTCTTCACCCCCACCCCCGGCACTAAGTACTCTTTTAACCCCCGTCGTATAGAGCCTGTATATTCCCACAGCACGGCACGGATATATGTATAATCCGTAATTAATTTCAATTTGTCTCGAGCAGCACGGCGCTGTATAAAAGTAAAGATAATTCGTTCCGTTCGGGAATTCCAACAAACATTGCATGGGGCAAACTGACCGCGCAGAAAACGAATAACCACCACGGAGTTGACGGAGTCTAATGAACCCGCATAATTACATGATCCCTGAATAATTACCGAACGCAAATAGCCGATGCTTCACGCGTGTAAGTACCGCAAAATCGATAACCAAATTTCACCACCATTTTCAACGACGATCACAATTTAACGAAATTATAGTTTTTGGGGCCAGAAACCGACAGAAATAAGATTAAGATTCTTGTCATGTTCAGCCAATCATTGCGAATAACGATATGGTGTTGCCAATGGCGGGAAAACTTTCAAATACATCCAGCGTCGGATGCGCGGGTTAATTTGAATTTCGAACGTTTGTATGGGGTGTGCATGTGCGTGGATGGGGCTTAACAGTGTGCGCGCGCAAACGGCTGAACTCGCCAACTGACATCGCGTAAGAGTGTTTCGTTCGGCGACGATATTTTCCTCGAAATAAAGGGTAAGTCTGCATTGTTATATTCTGTATGAACGTTCAGCGGTATTGGCTTCAACCAGTACGTTGAATTGCCACGGTTATGAAATAGCCTGCAATTTGCGAGAGACTGTTGCCTGCTATTGTCACCAGTAAACTTCGCCTCATCCAAAAAACGAGAGGCGTGACTTTTAGGTTAGGGTTAGGTTAGTCCCACCGCTTACGTAACGCACAAGTTTCGCACGCAGTGCGCGCGCATGATCTATCGAAGGGCTAGTTGATCTTTAGTCGTTCGATTACTCGATTCAACTGCGTCGAGGTATCGAAGCGAGGGCGGCAACGGTTCGAACGTTTGAATTGCGACGTGTGTGAAACAGGTAACGAATACGATGTAAAAAATCTATAAGCATAACGCAGCCAACTTCGCATTCTTTGGATAATATTTATCAAATTATGTCTCATCGTGAATTCGTTAGAAATAAGAGGGTTGCAATATTTATTTAGTATTAATTGGACACAATTCCGGCCATTTTTCATACGTTCAAAACTTGAAAAGGTTTTAGAAGCTTGGATAATTTCGAGCGAAGTTTCGATACATGCGATAAGGATAAAAACGAAATCTACAGAATTATTCTGAAAATTTCCTTCTTTGTTCAACAATAAATTGCAGCGCGGTATTCTTCTCGTTACATTTTACTAATGTGTTTCTTTTGTTTTTCTCTCCCTTTTTCTCACTTCTCGCACTCTTTTTTACCATGCAAAATGTGAGCATACACGGTGCAGATAAATTATATCTCTCTGGCGGAGCGTTTCTATTCTACTGAACGATATACATATATTTCAGCTCTTCCGCATCGTGTGTGTATATAAGCATTGGAATTGAGAACTGTAGCGACTGTCCTCTCGCAATCTCTTTTTTCTTCAATTTCTTTGCTTTTCTTGCTTGACAAACATAATTCTTTTTTTTTTTTGGTTTACCGTTTTTTTTTCATTCTGTTTCTTTATTTTTGACAAATAGTTTTCAGTTTCACGCGAATGCAACGCGAAGCAGGATACATGCAAGAGCAGGTATGACTATAACTGTACGCACAGAGCTTCAGGAATTTTTCAACTCCTCTTCCATGCAGAAAAACACACATAGCATAGCGTCATATCTAACAAATTTCACATCACAAAGAGATTCCAAGTAAATTCTGTAACGTAAACAGGTCATTTGACGGTTTTAATTTTTCTCAATTCTCATTTTACATCTGCTCGATTTTATCCCACTACGAAGATATGCCTATTGTATCTATAGAATACACATACATACTATTAATCCCCATATAATACAGGTTAACAAAAATTATTTTTTTAGAGCTTATTAGAGCTTACTTAAATAGATATTCAAGATTTATTTATCAACGTAAAAAAGACAAAAGTAATAAATGAAGATTTTGGTTATTATTCGATGTATAGAATCAAAATTTATTTACTTAAATATAAACAAACAAAAAAATTTCTGTTAACCTGTAATTGGTTATTATTTTTGAATAAAAGTGATTTAAATGCGAAACTGAAGTTTGTTTAATTGTTATTTCCGAATTGTTTCTAAAATCCGAAATATCGTTCTGGCTTCTACAAAAGCAAACTTTATCTAATAAAACTATTTTTTCTTTCAAGAGCTACGTGGAAGAAATGAAAATGTGACATTTAGAATCCAGACTAAAAATTTGCGCTGACCGGTGTAATCGTTCACGTGTATTGGAATTTGTCTTTTCTCGTGTCAGGCCGATTGTTGTACGATAGCAGTGGATGTATAATGCATACATAGCGTTTCCCTCGTCTCATCCGTGTCTCGTTAAATTGCCATCGCATTGCTGGTAAAGCATCTTGTCCCTATTGTCGCTACGTCACGACGGACGGATGTTAGATATATCCCAGAGCGCGGAGAATGCCGTTGTCCTCTGTGCCCGGATGTAACGGGATTAACTTGAGACCTCCTCTCGACGCCGAGGAAACCCGGAGCTTGACGCACTCGAGGTATTCGCCGTATCCAGACATCCGACGGTTCGCCTGCTGCGGACGTCGCGGATACCGAAGTGAAAAACGCGAGATCCGTGCATGCGAAGGGAAGGCAAAAAAGAAAAAAATGGAATTAGCGGAAGAGAGAGAGAGAGAGGGCGGAACGCATTTGTCGATTAGGCTGGAGCTGCGTCGTAAATCGTAAAGCAACCGTTGCAAAAGTAAACCTTCTAGCTGCAAACCTCTGCAACTGCATCGCTCCAAGATTTATCACGACGTTAGTTAATCCCGGTGAAAATTTTACTTTTCGAGGAACTAAATGTTTCCATTGCCACTGCGCTTCCTGCACGCTACGGAAGTGGTGGGCGAGTCTGATGCACTCCTTTATAAGACTTGAAAACGCAACTACCGCGCCTTTCTTTCCATTCTCTGAAACTCGACTCGTGGTTTTCAACCCCCCAACAGCACGGAAGAAACGTGAATAAAAATTGTACGGTTTGTGTTTGTTTGCTTAACCGACTGATGATGGCAAGGAAACGGAAAAATTTCGCGGGGTTTCTCGTTGTTCTCCAAGGCTCGAATGGCAGTCCTGATCTTGACTCGGGTGAAAACCTTCTTATTCGTCCTTATATTCTCGTGTACATATTTCTTTTTTTTCTACTTGATGTACTGCACGATTCTCTAGCATAAGGTCGTGTGCCACGTCGCAACACTGTTGCAGAAATGAAAATGACAAATGACAGTTGCTCACGTGAATGAAAACTCGCGATTGTCTCCCCTTCAACATGCCATTTCGATTTTCACTTCTGTCATTCAAAGCATTTTTGTCCGCTATACGATCTTCATGAATTAACGTCAGTTTCAAACAGACTTCTGAACTCGTCAAAACGAAAGTCGTCAACGCATATACAAACGTCTGCTACGAAACATCATCTCTCCAAAAGAAATGATCGATTTCCTTGTCTCTTAACCAGTTTTCACTGTTAAAAGAACTCGTGAGAATTCCTTGGAAATGACTTGTAGAACCATGTTACACCGTACGAATACTCAAGTCTTTCTGAAAATGAACACGATCCACACTTGGTACAGTTTTCAGTCAACGGTATGACAAAGACAATAACAAATTAACGCATACGGATGATCAGTGATCACGTAGTGCCAGAGAAACTAAACTTCTGCAATTTTTCCTGACTACCGTACCTGGAAATAGGGGTCCAACACTATCGCAGGGTGTTTCCGGAGCAAGTTAGACCTGCGCAACCAGCTTGTCGTATATTTATACCACTCGTCCATATAATTGTCCACGTCAGCCGACCGCAGTACCGAATGTCAAAACGATCGATAGATTCCCGGTGGTGGTGTGCAATTCCATTTCGCAAAGGTAGCCTGCAGTAGGTACCCAACCGAGAACACGTGCAACGGAGACAGGCATGATATTGCTGGTTCAAGGTGGAGGTGAGGGTGTCTGAGATCATTTAGCAAATCGGGTGATTGTTTCGGTAACATCACGTTGCGCCATGCGGCATCCTCTCTCTCCGTCCCTCTCTCTTTCTCGCCGGAAATATCAACCTCGAAGAGACCCCATGGTCCCTGGCGAAGAACCTAGTGGGGCTAGTGGCTCCCAGCGACCGCCACAGTTTGTAGACCATGTAATCGCCGGTGTACTGGCACCACCACGAAGACGTGCCCTCGGCCCTGTCTCGGCGGGCTTCGACGTTTCGCGTTTCGCGTTTAGCCGCCGCCTCCAGCCGCAACACTCCAAAGCCATTATCGTTACAGTCTACCGGCACTCCTTCCCGAGCGGAGATACCTACAACCTCCAGGGAAGACTCCATTATTTTTTCGTATATAATACATTTTCCGCTTAAATCTTGCACCTTTTTTCTACCTCACTCGTCATTGTACTCCTCGATTATGCTTAAATGAAGATTTTTAAAGCCGCGATCGACCGTCGACGAGGGACGTGTTTCTTTTCTGACTCTTTTCCTTCGCTGCAGAGACCTAAATTGTTTCGTCGTACCCGGTAACAGGTTTACCTTTCGGCATTGTTCGGTTCACAAAGAAGGTATCTCAGCTCGATCTCTCCGATTTTTATCTCTTTTCCGATATGTCATAGTAGACTAAAAACTAAGCGACACGTATTTTTTTTTTTTACCTGTCATTAAACACTTTAAAAGGGTGAAACCACCCTCCAAAATAAGGCATGTCAAGAAGGGACGATTTAGCAGTTTCACCCACAAGAACATAATATTTTTTAACCAATTCAACTGTCAAAGTTTTCTCATAACGAGAAAGGAAAAAAACTGCCAAATCGCCTCTTGACACGCCTTACTTTGGAGGGTGGTTTCACCCCCTTGAAGTGTTTAATGACAGGTAAAAACACAAAAAATACGTGTCGCTTAGTTTTGCCCCTACTATAACATATTACTAAAGAAATAAAATCGGAGAGATTAACCTAGGATACCTTCCTTGTCAATATCCCGTACCGTTTTCACGCCATTGTGCCCAACTTCCGTAGTATACATAATTTGTAAAACCAAGAGATTGAAAAGGCGCGAACGCCGAAATGCTTCTCCCGGGTAGACCGGGTTATAGAGCAGGATACGTATAGGTACACACAAGTCCGTACTACAGGAATATCCGCGGTAGCCGAGAGATACCGGTAGGGTGGTTTATAAGAACTCCGATTCGTCCCACGGAGTCCCGTATCCCAGAGTATCGGAGATCTTCCGGATCCCGCTCGCGGTATTCTCTCCATGAATTCAATTCCGTGAGAAATACAGATATCGGAATCCAAAACATAAGGAAAGAGGTGAAGCTCTCAGATTGCCGGAGCAATCTCGGAACGTAGAGATACCTAACCGAAGTGGATCCTCCTCCTCCTCCCCCCCGCCCCTCCCGCGGTTACGTGTAGCCACTGTACTCCACTCGACTCCTCGGCACTCTCCTCCACCCCCGCCGTTTTCTCTCGCACGTGAGCACAGACACACGCGTGTCGGCGTGTTCATGTGGCAAAGGCACCGTCCCTGCAGAAACGGCAGGCGGGGCGAATGACACGGACGGAGTGCGGCAATTTCGTGCAATACCACCGGCATACCGGGGGCCCCAGGAATGTTGCTTAGCATTTTCCAGCTTCCGAGGTTAGCTCCGTGGCCGGCGTAAGCCAGCCACCCCCTTTTCCATCCTCCTTCTCAATGCCCCCGCCTGCCAGCTTTCTCTTGTATACGCTTTTCCTGGCGGCGTAACAATTGTCATTATCATTATTGTTATCGCCGTTATCATCATTGTTATACATACACACCCCGCGTGCTTCTTGATTTATATCATTTAAACCACTTTTCACTTTTTTCCCCTGCACGTTCTCTATGTTCGTTTTTTTTTTTTTTTTTTTTCATTTTATTTTTTGTTCTTTATTCGTATTTCATTTTACCTGTGTTTCTCCCCGTCTGATTTCTCTTTGACTATTCTTCTCCTCGTACCCTTATTCGCACTGTATATAATGTGGCATAAATTTCTACGAAGTTCGCGTCCTGTTTTTTTTTTTGCTTAAACACTTTTATAAATCTGCGCTCGTTTGGAAACTGAGTTTCACCTCACTCACTTTTGTCACCCTTTTCGCAGCGTATTTGCATTGATTAACTCGAAGCGTTATCCCCGTTAATAAATATGCTTCGAATAAATAATCCCATTCAAAGGGGTGGAAACGGATCTCTCTGCGACGGAATATTCTTTTCAGTTCTCACAAAATTTACGATCTAGCTTGTTGGACCGCAGACTGCATCTTGTCCAAGTTTGTCAGAGTTTCAAATTCGCGAAACTTTGAATACATCGAGATATACTGTTTTCACGTAATAAATACACAAACACATTTTACGCGTGCGTTGGGATTTACAGCGGAAATTCAACAACGATGGTGCTTCAGCGAGTGGTTTCATTATTCTGAAAGGGCGATACGGGGCGAAATTATACCTATTGGCATATCCGTACCAATACACGTACGTTTTGAAGGAGCGAGTATGGCACTGTGGATGTTGTGTAAATCACGATGGAATTCGGTATACGTATACATACGTGTATGTGTATATATGTATATATACACACACATATATATATACATATATATATACGTACATATGTTTCTATCCATCGGTGGATAGGTGCTTTAAAAAAGATTTAGTGACGTCGTTGTTACTCGCCCGACTCAATCGTAATGCAATCCGCGTATAAGGAACGGGACTTTATGAAGCGACCTGCGAGGTTTTTTCCAAAATTGTTTTCCTAGCTGTACCTACACATATATCATCGCATTTGCACGATAATTAGATTCAAATTTCTACAAGCCCTCGAGCATGAAACTGCTGAGTGATTCATCAGCGACGCGATATTAATTTAACTTTGAGAATTATCGTTGAAATATAAAGCGTAGAAAAAATTTTTTTCTAAAAATATACGATAAAAAAATGATGAAAAAAAAGTGTAAAATGAAAATTCAGACCGACGCAGCTGCTTCGTACTCATCGTCATTATTATATAAACGCGACTGTGCAGCGATGGCGCATACATATTTTCAATTATCTACGAAGCTGGATTACACCGACGGAATAATAATCCGTTGAAACGGATTTTTCTGCCTGTACCACAGCTTTTTTTTTTTCTTCTCGTCCCTTCTACTCTACTTCGTAAATCAAACATTCTCCTCGCGTCTCCGCCCCTAACATTGCAAAGTATCAAAATATTATTACGAAATCATGACGCTGGGAATACAAAAATTTGAATTTTTTTCTGTCCACCGTACTTTGATTCGCTCTTCAAAGTCCTTCCGAATCATGGGAAATTATTTCTATTGACCCCGAGGTGAATACTTTCGGGTGAGCTTACAACCCAATATTATTTCAAGGTTATTATTGTAGCTTGAAACCGCACGTTCGTTTAAAAACTTTTCAATTATAGTCAAGTGAGAGAATTTTTTGGATCTTTTTACCGCTGCAGGGTATAATTTACATATAGCATGTATTTTCGACGACCCATGTTCCACTTTATTATTATACTTGCAACGTAATATGCCGAAAATCCACCAACCCTGCATGATTAGGATAATAACGCGATGAAGACGTGCCGAATTCGCACACAGTGATGCCGTTTTAATAACGCGTCTTGGTAGATATTTTAATATGTAAAGCATCTCGAATCAGCCTGCGTGCAAAAGACCTTTTCACGCGTGAAAAAGCACCCAAGTTACACACACGCGTGCATCCCGCGTGGAATATGATATCCTTCCCCGTATTAATTCGGTTTTAATTTGAATTTCCCTCAAAATCACCGCACATGTATAAGCATATGTAACAGAGCCGTGTGTATAACGGTACGAAAAATTCGCTTGAAAATCACAGGATAATTCTCGCGTCACATTACACGCGTCTATTGTGCGTAACACACGAGATGAAATGTAGGTACCAGAAATTCACCCACCATGTAGCATGGGGATAATTCTGCGAACAGGAATGAATAAACATTATACACGCTTACCCGCATGCTTCGGTAATCAAATTTGAAACTTTATGTGTCGTGTAATTGGAAGGTGCAGCGTATATTTGACGGTGAATGTTACGTTTATTCGATCGTTAAAAATCCGACGAAACACGTCATGGGAGTGGGTATTATCGAATAGTGAATTTTTCACGCGATATACGACGTTGTACAGCTGATTAATTACGTCATTTTCTCACGCACAGAATTTTCTTAAAGCTCTCTCTTTACCTCGGAGTCGAATTATTCCATTCCCAGTATAATCGCTGTTCCTACGATACTTGTAAACTTGCCGGTAACTGTAAGAATGCAGGCTTGAATTTAATTCGGAATATCAAACAGCTTCGGTCGCACCGAAAGGGAGACTGTAAAAATGTGGGTGAAAAACAATAGACCGGATTAGACGAATGGCGGTATTCTTCGTTGAGTATAACGTGGCGAAAATTTTGGCGACGCGACGCCCGTAATTTGGACTGCAGTACGGAGTTTAGCGCACGCCGTTATAACTCGAAAGGCTAATTGTCGGATAACCGTATCAACGCGGTGCAAATTTTGCTGAAAAAGCAGCGGATATGTATACCATGCGTACGTCGAGCTTTGGTCGCGTATGCATATATAGGGTGGAAATTCGTACAGCTGGCGAGCTTCGCTTGGCGATAAAAAGTAACGCTGAGGCTAATCTGTATTATGCACACGCCTCCCCCGGCTATCACCCAAACACCCTCTCCTCTCGCCCCTCTCTCGGTTCCAGGTGAGCTCCGAATGAGAGAAGGGGAGGAACGTGTGTGTGCAGAAATCGCAAAATATTAGGCACAAATTGCCGCATCGCGCATGCGCGAATACGCGAATTTATCGCGAGCCTTAGTCGAGGTTGGTTGGTGAAAATCGATGCTTTTTGTTAATTTTATTACGAGATTGTCGTACGTTTAGTATTAGCCAAATTATCATGTTTCTAAGCCACGGTTGTCTCTTTGAAAATACAAGAACAGAAAATATTGAATATAAACAAAAGCTTAGGTATCGATGTTTCATTTTTAATTGGTTAAAAATTGTTGAAAATCTAGTAGATTCGTTCGCTTTCGATTTAAGCTTTTTACATTATACAAATTCAATGAAATAAATCTCCTTATTTTTCGACAGCTAACCCTCCGAGTCATAGTTGTAATTATTCTTACCACTTTATTTTTTGCATATTTAGAGAACTTCGTCATATTTCCTTCCGGTTTTTTGCTATTTCTGATAGTATACTAATAGGTTTCCAATACTCTAGGGTAATTATTGCGATGTAATGTCAATTATTATTGTTAGAAAATTTTGAAAATTCAGTATGGCACATCCGATTAGTGATCTCGAAAACCCCTGCAAATAATTTTTTGACCGTATTCGATCAAATTTAAAGTTTTTGCTCACCTATATTGGATCCGCTATCTTGAATTTTCAATGTCTGATTCCAGATTTGTCATCAGCGACCCCAAAAACTATAGAATACCATCTTTTTATGAAAGCTAACTCGGCAAAATAATGTGTGACTCAAAGGGTTAATTCCATATTGCCGTCCCTTGATTAAAACCAACAACCAATATTTTGAAATAGAATGTCGATGTATGTATTTCCCTAAACTTTTCCGTATAATTTTTATATTCATAATGAAATCTTCCTGGCTGACGAGTATAATAATTAGTCAAATACTCGATGTACGACTATCTCATGATAAAACTGATGATAATTATCAAATTTTTTGCCACCTATAAACCGGCTCAAACGAAGGGGGCAAATCATTTCGCGAAAATGGGTTAATTCGGAGATAACGGAAGCTTCGGGCGTTGCTTTTCACGTTCTAAGAGGTCAATGAGAGCCACCGGAAATTTCCGCTGGCTCCGAGGACGTGCGGGATAATCTTGTTGTTGATATATCCGTGTCCCGATTTCGGAGCCGAATGGAATCCGCGAAATATCAACCCTCGGGACTCTTAACGCGGAAAGAGTTCTTCCCGATGTTGTTGCCGCTGCTGCTTTCTCGCCGGCGACCCGTGGGAGAAAAGTAAAGCTGACACTGAGCTCCCGGAGGCAACACGGCCGGCTGAATACCCGACAAATAACCAATCCCTCGATGGACGCCAGGACCTCCGGCCAACGGACCCTCGGGGGAGTTCGCCGTCTTTCCCGTGGGCCTTACATCAACGAATTTTACGTTTTTCAGCGGACAGGGCCATTTTGAATGCGCGAACATTCGCAAGAATATAACGTGAATTAGAATTTTATACGCAACGAACGATCCATTCTCCTGGTAAAAGTGACAATTTGTTGACTTCCATCCGCCCATCAACTGCAATTGTCGATGATACTTCAACGAAATAAAACGAGCTGCAGCAAAAGGTCTGATTGTGAACGTTCATTCGTCGGACTGGTATTTTGTTTATTTGTGTTTCGTCCAAGCGCACACGCATATATATATATGTATATATATATACGAGAAATCGACTTTTTCCGAGAATAATGAAAAGTTGCAACGTGATTGAATCTACAGTGTTTTTCCCAATTTTCAACGTTCGCGCAGCTATTGACCCTTTTAAAAATAAAATGTAAAAAAAAAAAAAAATTCCGTAGCAATTTTGTGTGGATGTAATAAATTGTATAACGTTTGTATGTAAAATATGTTTTTATAGGTATGCGTATCACTCGTATCTGTAACGTGACCTGTATTGATTTTGTCGGTAATTTGATAACGTTAAACGCCGGAGTGCAGTCCGGTAACCAATAGCGAGAGAAATATTCCTACGAACATACTGTAAGGATTAAAATTGAATATGATGAAGAAAAAAAAAAAAAAGAGAAAAGCAGCATTAATTTGAATATTGTATGAACGTTTTTTTTTTTTAATTTTTTTTTAGTTTTGTTTTTAGACACGCAACTCGTATATGCATATACACGACGTAATCAGATTTCCATAACCTTTGTAATGGACATAAAATTGCAGGTGATTTAATTTTCATGCATGTATTTTTTTGTTCTCCTTCTCAGAGTAACGAATACGCGATACCTACGTTCATTGTTTCTGAGTATATATACATATAAATATTTTGAATAATTACGCGAACTCCGTAGGACACCTGCGTATACAATCTGTAATCGATATACGTCTGCCCTTTATCTCCAAAAAAGCTTCCAACCTACCGCATTAATGAGAGACCGCGGATCAGCACCAACGAGGAAACAATCGCAGAATCCTACATTTTCAATATCGCGTATAACGTGTAAGCTGGTGGAAGGGCCGATTTTAGTTTTTGTTTCGTTTGTTCGTCCCCCCTAAAATCGAAACAACAATAATAATAATAATAATACGATTCCCCGTAACATTAGGATGCAAAAATTTGAAGCACCGGATATTTCGTATTTACATGCATACAATAATTATCTTAGCCACGTGACTGTGAGGGTATACCCGTGTCTATATGTATAGAATATGTGCATGCATGCACCTATCCTATACATTACGTATACATGGTATATTCTACACGCGAAGCCTTGATAAATGGGTTCGCACGCCGGCTTAACAATGCCGGAATGATTGGCTCCGCTGTCTAGCCTCATAGAGTGGGCATTCGCTACTTACAATGCTCAATATACTATCGCAATTCTACACTGCCGGACGCGAATCTCCCAATTCTCGGTGATTCTGTACCGTTCGCTCTCCCTCCCTCTCACCCCCTCACCCCCTGCACTTTCTTTGTCTCGCTTCGTCGCCCCATCTTCGTCTCCTTATCCAGAAGAGAGAGAGAGAGAGACGGATACCGTCATAATTGGCCACTCGAAGTTCAAGCTGTATTTGAATTTTCCGCTGAAACGATAAATGATTAGGCACCTCTCTGGTCTCGCGATTCGTAATTTGCCTTGCAGGTTTTAAAAAATGACGAGCTCAGCGATATTAGAATCTGATCGAAAATACCGGGGTTTAATCGTGACTTGAAATTTCTATGTAATTATGAAAATACTTGATTTTTCACATTGATACCTTATGTTTGTGGGACTCATTTATTTCTATCTCTTACCTTATAGCATGAGGATTATTTTTTCATTCGTTTTCACCAACATCGGCGCAAATAACATCGCCGGGGATTTTGAAATCCTTTTCTTCTCTTTGTAACTCTTAGTCTAGACCGATTGATCCTAAATCGACAGAAGTTTGTCGACCGTCGTTTAGCATCATTTTGATCAATTGAGATAAAACTTCTTAACCGGTTGATTGGTAATGGATCGTTTACGTACATTTTTTAATAACTCTGAGATTTGTCGATGGATTTGGACGAAATTGGTACATACACGAGCGTTTTGGGGGTCGCCGAGTCCAAATTTTAAAGCAGAATTGAAAAATTCGTTATGAATGATCCAAAATGGCTTCAGAAGAAGTGTAATAAGTCTTTTGAATCTTGTTACACGGTTTTCTGTATCATTATAGCAATGAAACTAACAACACGACTGAAAATTTAACTCGACTTACCCCTATTTTCACCCTCAAGGGGTGGCAAATTCTGAAAATAAGTTCTGAAATTAAATCAGGGATCCATAAAAAATCCCGGGTGCCAATTTTGTTGTAACTTGACCGGTTATACGTGGCAACCAGTTTTGGCACGAGAACTGGAAAAACTCTTACCAGTCAACCGATCAATAATTAATTAATCCCGATTCGATTCCGACCTTAATTGATGTTATAATTATACATCGCTACCCGAGATTTGGAAAATGGAATTTCTACCGATTTAACTTGGAATTAAAAATACACACGATCAACGTCCCGCAGCTTATACATAGTACATCACGTACGGTGCATGCTAGTCTCCGCACGGCCACGCCGCATGCGGTAAGTGGTGATAATCGTGGTGTCGCGTCTAGCTGAAACCTCGCGCCACCCGATATCGTCCGTAACCAACTGTAACCGTACACAACTAAGCGTGGAGCCCTGTTTGCATTTGCATACGCGGAAGCGCGCGTGCGGCTGACGTGCGTCGAGAACCTAATAATCTCGTGAACGGCACGGGATGTTTCCACATGCAGATTGAGGGGAAAGGATCGAGATTGACTCGTAAGGTTTGTCGGGATCGGTGAGGGAAAAAAAAATGAAGCAGCTTAAGGGGTTTTGAAGAGCAAAAAAAAATATACTTAAATATTTTATTTTTTTTATTTTTCAATATATTAAAAGAATTATTTCATTCAAATTTTAGGCATGTACAAGAAGAGTATTTGATCGATATTTCATAAAATTTTTATCGAAAAATTTTGAAAAGTCAGTGGTTGAAAACTGGTTTTTGGACACACGTTGGAAAAAAATGTCGTCGCGGTGATCTGGATAAGTCGTGATGGATTTATCTCAAATTAAAAAATCAAATATTTTTTGTTGATAGGTCAGTGATTGAAAGAAGGATTTGTTTTATTTTTATTTATTTTTTTTTTACTTCGGTCACATCTTATTTTACTAGGCAACGCATGGTCTAGATTTTATCAAAAATTGTACTCTTTTGCATAAAACTATCTAAAGTTCGAGTTTCAATTTTTTTCAAAATCCCTCGTTTAATTACAAGCTATACGATATTTGGTTTTTTTATTACAGATAAAGCTGTCACGAATTATCCTGATCACCGCGAGGATGCTTTTTTCTAAGGTGTAGTTTGATCATTTTGGATGAAAATTTAATAAAATATTGTTCTTTTACCTACCTAAAGTTTGAATGCAATTTCTTTTATTATGTTGAAAAAACAAAAAAAAAAAAAATGCAGAAAACATGTTTTTCTTTTACCTTTCAAAACCCCTTGATATACGGTTGGTAGTTTGCAGTCGGATGATAAAAATAGGGGAAGGAAGAGAAAAATTATAAAATACATATGTAATAGATGTGATATCGTAAGGAAACGTATAGAAAAAAAAAAACGAAGAGCGATTTGGTGAGATGTGGCACGAATTGAAATAGCTTGAATTTCAAATCCCCAGCGGGCAAAACAATTTTTGCGTATAAAAGTGATCCCTTGATCCTCATAATTGCGAATGGTTTATTAGCGAAAGCTTTTCTGAAATTTTATATCCGCTCTATGTAATTGTCGTCGGATTCTCATATAGCCAGTGTTATAATCCTCGTAACAGACTCGTTTCGCAAGGATTATGTTCTTCTCGCACATTGTAATTCCTTTATAATCCGTCTAAGCTCAACACATACGTGGAAATAGGATGATAAAAACATTACGTGATACACTTCGCGACTGTTTCTATTTCTTTTTCCTATTTACTCGAATTAAATTGTTTCCTCAGTTTACCGCTTGTGTAACATCATAAAGTATAACTTCACTTTTTTCACTTTCCCTTGTATTACCAATTTTTTGTCACATAGATAAATCAAAAAACGCCGGGATATCTACAAAAATTTCAGAACCGATCACACTGTAAATTAATGTAGGGAATTCTTAACCGGAGAAATACTGGACCTCAACAGATCTTCAAATAATCCCTCACGATCGGTTTTTCCGCGATGAAACGATCACCATCCGTTCTCAGTACTCGAGTTCATTTCTACAGCTGTATAATACCTATGTATACATACATGAATAATTATTACCGACAAGTTTCCGTTATAATATATTTTCAAGATATCTCAAGAGGCATTAAACGTTTTTCAGGCGATTTCCACGTGCTGCAATATTATTTCCCCATTAAAATATCCGATTATAACTAAAAAGTACAGCGCTGTAATGATTTTAAGGTCGTTTATTCCCCAGCGGTATGAAACAGACTTATCCGGCTGCGTTTTTACGTTCTAGGACAACCGGAGGTTGCGATGAGGGTTGACTAACTTCAAGTGTGTTTAGAATATTAGTTATACGTTACTATAGTTTATTGTGATGAAGTTCACGGAACAGGAGAAACAAAGTGTGTAGTTCAGAGGATAGGTGAGAAATGTCTTGGGACGAACGGAATGAAGCGTCGGCGAGTGCGGAGAGCACAGAGAAGGTGATAGCCAAGTGATATGGAGAGACGAAGAGGGCGAGAGTGAGTGTGAAGAGGGACCGAGGACGTAACGGCTCTAACTTTTTTTTTTCTTCAAAACTGCGCTGCGGAACAAGTGATTTGACTTGCTATGGCTCGATTGAATAATAATTGTAAATTGCAAGGAATATGTAAAAATCTTTCATTGTAACGCGACGAATCGTATTCCAATAAATAGAATTTCAATCAAATTCATTGGGGTTGCGTATTACTTTCACCTATACTCTATTTTTTCGTAGTTCAACCAGCGCGACAGTGAATTTCGTTCAGTGAAACGACAAAAATATTTTTAATCAGAGAAACATAGGTGAATCTAGCAAACGAAATAACGCCTTCTTCGGCACTGATGTTTTTTCAGTGTAGGTACAGCTTTATATACATTATCGTACTCCTCTTGTCCTCGAACGTTCAGCTGGGTTTTGTCCATCGGGCATATTTCCGAGCGTACGACCCGGCGAAGAACAGATGCGACCCCGTGCAAGCTGCGCAAGGAAATTAGAAGGCGTGTTTTTTCGTTTCCCTCCTTTTTCGACCCAAGAAAAATACTCCATTTTCTCCTTATACTCATTTGAAAAGAATCGTTAGGTATCCGCATGGCTGCACACGTACGCGTCTCGTTAGAAACGACGAGTCGAGTGTTAAATATGATACGAGGAATCGCCCTGTAGAATAAGGAGAAGATCCATGCAGGCGCGATGACACGATCTAAGGACGCTGAGTAAAAAGACCCGGTGTTTCTTCTTTGTGCTAACGATCCGCACGGGGAGGAAATATTCTTTCCCGATAGTAATGACGGCGTCGTTCGTACGCTCGTCGAAACGCCGAGGGATAACAATCTCTCTCCTATTAGCAGGCACGCGAAGCGCCGATGATATACCTGCAAAGTTACTCATCCTCTCGACTATCTTTAAACCTGATCTAAATCAGGAAGATGGAATATATGGAAGAACGGAGATCCGAGCTTGCATGTGTGTCAAATAATAGGCGGAAATATCTTCACCCGACCTGCCTCGTGTTCAGCCGTGTAACGGATCTATACGTAGGTATGCATACGTGGTTATAATACGGATAGATCCGAATTTCAAGATGGTTAATCAACGAAACTTTTCGGCTTTCGTTGTAATTTAAAGCCGCGTTTCGTCACGTACACCTGTGTCTGTAATGCCAAGGGATTTTCGCCGTCGAAAACTACGATAATTTATCATAAATTCGACGTACGAAGCTTTTCACGATCACGGATTACACGGTCGCAATTTTACGATGTGGAGAAAAACCGTTGTGTTTAATAACAGAAAGAAGGTCCTGAGGGAACCGTTACGTCGCAAAAAAAAAAGATTATTGCACGATGCGAGTATCGGACAATCGGATTAACCAATTAATTTTTTTGAAAAACTAAACCTACAAATTTTTCAAAATCGCCGGAATTCAAGTTACTCGAAAGAGACAAAGAAACTCATACTTTCGTCCTATAATTGCTTCCCTCAATCGGAGAGACTTGGATGGTTCGGCCCGAGTGCCTCCGAAGTGTCAACCGTCAAGGAATCCGAAGCGCCGCGATCGAGACGAACGACGTTACAGGTTTAATTCCATGAACCCTTGCAGCATTTCCAAGAACAATGCCGAGGGAAATTAATCCGATGCCCGAGGAACTTTTGGGATGTAATCCATTGCCGAGTTAGGACGAGGCAGTTTTAACTTAACGACAGGGTTTAGTACCTCCGGGTGTTAACGCTGGTCAAGACTTCCGAGACTTTGCATGGAGTGCATCTGCGGATCGAGACGTATAACGATATATGTATAGTCGCGATGCGATATAAAGATTGCGAAACGCGTCTATCCGCTGCGAAATTTCTTCTTCTCGCCCGTCTCCCGGGCTGCATTCAACGAAGCTCGTTTCACCGCTTCCGCATGCCCTGCAAAACGCTGTTTCCTGCAGAAACGCCGGTTTGAGAGTGATTTAATTAGCGTAGTAAATTACCTGCTTCCAGGAGGTACAAGATATAAAACCTTGTATCCGACAGCGTCGTTCGTTGAACGAAGGTTGTACAAAGCGCGTTGGAAACGCCCGAAGTACTCAGGTGCTCGAAGAGGAGGTTCATATTATATCGAATCGCGGTCTATTCCCGCGCCAAGCTTTGGCAAGGCATAAAACATCCTCTTCTCTTCTTCCTCGACACCAAATAAATTTCAAACAAAAGCACGTGAAGCGCGTACGTTATACAGGTATGCGTATTAAATACCTATATAAACCCCACTTTGGGATCTTGCCGCATTTTGGGACATCATTAGATACGTTTTATACGTAGAAAGATCCTCTCCTTGTCCAGTGAAATGATATTGATTACTCCGCTCTGATATAACTCTCTATGGTTACTCGGAATTCCGATTATATTCACGAAATTTGCGCCGCTTTTTACGCAAGAACGCTTTTGAAATTCCGGGGAAAACCGGGAAACCGTCGGTGTATGAAATGATGGGTAGTTTCCAGGAGACGGCGCTTCGATATTTCCGTTATTACGCTCTTCATTGATACCGAGTGAATAAAATCTGAAATTCACGACGGTACGCTACGCACTTGATTCACTGTTGCATGAGCCACGTATACCCAATTTATGATCTGAAATTTAAAAAAAACAAGAGCGGCACCTGCAGATGTAATAAGTTGCGTCTACCCTTATAGTCTCCAAAGTTCTGCCGACTCCTTTTATGGATATATATGTCCATTATATAAATTCAAGTCCATATATTATATACAAATTTCTCCTCGAAGTTTTGCTCGAAGTGAGCCGAAATTTGCATCAACTCGAAACCAGTTGATGCAAATTTGGGATATTTTTTCATTTTTTTATTCTTTTCGCAAGAATATTTTGAAATTTGCACGAAGTGACGTAAGAAATTTTCAACAGTCGCACAAGTTTCGGATCGATGTGAAAATTGCGCTCTCTTATTACAGCAAAATCATCGTTACGATGACACACGCAGATACAGATCGATGATGCTCGGACCACTTTCTACGATGTCCAGAATCGATAACGGTAAAAGCGACGTCGATGCAGCGTAACTTTGAAATTTTTTTATAAACGATAAAAAAAAATAAATAAAATAAAAACTCACAAGTCAGCTCGAATCGGAGACGAGGGTGTAATTGCCGTGAGAATCGAGCAGAAAGCGATGCCAGAAATCGATCGTAGGTTTGGTCAAAGTAGAGGATGGTTCGTTCCTTTGCTCGGGGGAGGAGGGAGGCGGAGGAGGAGGAGGAGGCTAATTATAATTTCCCCCAAGCAGACGGCAATACGTCAAAACGTACCGTGCAGTCAAAATCGTCGTCGTCCTCTGACGAGGAGCAATACACGCGTGCAAATAAACACGAGCGGGGATCGCGCGTCGTCATCCGCACGCATATGCACGCCATAAATCGTCGGGGGGCAGCCGCTGAACTGGCGTCAATGGCGCTTTGGCGCTCCGCAGTTACGTATGTTCTATACGTATACGTATAAGTCTATGCACGTATATGATATATATGATATATGTGTACGCGTATGCATATAGAGCCGAATATATGCATATTCAGTGCTCGCGTATATACTCGACGATACGGCGGCGTGACGGGGGTGGAAGGCGATACGGCGGGGTGACGGACCGCCGGACGTCCGACCTGTTACCGCCCCAACTTCACCCCCCATTTCGACTCCTCCACCCCCGGCAGAAGCTCGGACGTCATCCCGCGGCGTCGCCGTCGAGCGCTAACCGAATACGACGAATCTATTCGGGACCCCGAGAGGGTTCAATCAGTGATGATACACGCGATAGCTACCCCTTGCCGTCGTGCCCGGTGCGCGTGTTTACCCTGACGACGTGTGTTTGAATTCCTCCGTCACGAGCTTTTGACGGCTGTAAGCTGCGGTCCCCCGGAATCGTCGAGAAAGCCCGCCGCCGGCTATTTCTACGTTATGTGTATACATATATCCGATTCTTCAACCCGATGCGCCTGTCCGAAACGGTTCGAGGATTCGCTTACAACTTGTATCCGTATACGAGCGAGAGATACGGGATTCTGCTCGTTCTTTAGCTACCTGCCTTATCCTCCCCTTAATTTTCAACGTCTACAACATGCAGCAGCTCCAGGGGAATTGGTTCAATTTATAACGACCATCCGTCAATTAGGGCATCGGTTCTGTACGGTATCGCGCACGAAATTTTTAACAATCCTGGCACGGAATATTTACACGCATATTCCATACGCACGCCTCCTGGAACACGAAAAATTTTCAATTATTTTCATTATTTTCGTTCCTCTCGTTTTCATTGGACGAACTGTTTGCGAAATATCTAAGCCTCCGGCAACTGTCGGGTTATACAGTCGCAAAAATATGATCGTTATTATTATTGTTGTTTTTGTTTGTTGTTGTTGTTGTGTTGTTATTTGTTCGAATATGGATGGTTGTTAACCACGAACGAAGAGTTAACCGTAGGATTTACAAATGTTGAGACAAAACCATCTTTTTATATACATATATAAAAATCGGAGAGAAGAAAAAGAAATTTTCAACTTCATTAATCACATTACACCTCGCGGATGTATCATAACGTATATAAATATATGAATTTTTTTTCTGGAGCCTGTATATACCGGCTAGGTATTAAGTTCGTTTTATTTTACGCACTGTTGAAACTTCTGCGTATCTAAATAGTGGTATGTGGAAGACGAGCAAATGACGGGGGTGGGAGAGAGAAAGAGAGGGAGAGCGAAGTATTTATTCGCCATAGAACAAGTTCTCTCACACGGTATATACAAAATAGATAATATATATACAAGGATAAATTGTATAGTAAAAGAAGGTACGGTAAAACAATCGGTAACATGAGAAATAAAGCTTGACTAGAATCACAGAAAAAGAGGGAGCAAAGAAATAGGCATAAAGAAATAAATAATTAATAATAATAATATAAAATATATAACAGGCAGAATAATAAATGAAAGATCAAAATAAAGGCAATAATGTACGATGAATAAAATCGATTGAAATATAATAAAATGGACGAGAACGTCGAGTAAGAGAGCAAGAGACGATGGGACGAGAGGTGGAGGGAAAGAGGGGAACGATATGGCAGCCGGGTATATAGAAAATGCTGAGGGAATTACGAACAGGTGAAGTTGATAAAAGAATCTAAGAACGTTCGGGGAAAACTATTACCGTCGACAAACCGCGAGAGTTTGGCCGTTCGTGCACCACCGGCAGCAGCGGCAGCAGCAAGCAGGGCGAAGAAGTCTTTGGAGTATCTGCTGTCACGTCTCTAACTATAAAGTCGTGTCTTGCGGGAAATAAGAAACTCCGAGTGAAGAGGATGAAGAGAAAATTACGACAACAGGAAGAAAACGAGGGGGGGTTGAGGGGGATGAAAAAAGCAGAAAAGAAGAAAAATCGGAAGAGAGAGAAGGAAGGCATCGCGGTCTATTGATATAGGATACACTCGGAATCATGAGTTACACTCGGAGAGCGTCCGGAGTATAGGAAAAAGCCTAACTTCCGTTTGATAAACTTTTCGAAATACAAGGAGGAGCGAAAAAAAATTGTAAATAAAAACCGTTCGGTTGTTCCGTTTCGTTGGCTCGAGCTTTTTAGGATAAATTTACTGTCCGATAACCAACCAACAAAGTTGAAAGATCATATTCGTCAATCATTTACTCATCATCCCCTGATCACGCTTTCGATTTTGGAGGATAAAATTATTTTACAACACGGTCGTTACTCTCCGCTATGTTGAAAAAAAATAAAATAAAATAAAAGTTAAAATAATCGTAACTCGTTCCTTGGAAAAGATGTTCGTCGAGGGCGTGATTTATATGCCAAGGCAAAATTCAGGAATATCGTTTGTTCTCCTTCGCGCGAGAAGTCAGAACTACCGGCATACCGGGCCGAAAGACGTCCGTCAAGTGACAAATGAAAGGGCAAAAGGTGACGCGAAACAAATCGACATTCCGAACGGAATGCTGGACGAGCGTTGAACCGGGTCCCGAAGGATCGGAGGAACCGACCGGCTACCAATTCTACGGGGTGTCCTTACCCGATCCGGTGTGAAAACACTCCGAGAGCAATTTCGGGGGCCGAATGAAAGCTGCTTAGCATTTTCGCCGTTTCCTCCGCTTCTTCGTCAGGAGTAATCTGATCAGCAATGGCTGCCTTCGCCTCTGCAGACGAACAGCATCTGCGAGTGGCACCTTGACGCAACCGTTCCTTCCTTTCGTCCTTTCTTCCTTTCTTCGTTCGCTCCTTCGTTTCAGGTCCCTTCGCTGCTCCATACACGTGATATTGGCGCGTGCCAGGCAGACACAAACAGTTTCTGCAGACTCCTCTTCTCGTCTGATTAAACTCTTCGTCGGAATTGGTTAGCGCTGTTCTCCTCCTGTCACGAACACACGACCGATTCGTACCGCTGTTGTGTAAATGCGTCAAAAGTCCATCCCTGAACGTGCCTATCACAATTCTGTGTAAGGACGTTGTACGTTCCCTCTTCGTGGAAAGTGCCCCGAGCTATAACTTCCGTTACGAAATCCGTCTCGAACCGGATGCTCAGGTTTACTCAGGCAGCTTCTCGCGATTGCTATTACGTCACGGATTCCACGTCCTTTCGTTCTTCCAGTCGAACGGATTCGAAATTTTGTCGAAATTTCAATAGCTCGGGCACTTTCCCTCGTTATTGACAGGAAACGCAGAAACGTTTACAGAAAACTTATAAACATCGTTTATTTGAAAACCTGGGATTAGATTACATAAGAATCGCAATATCGAATTCCGGATAATCCGAAAATCTATTTCGTTATAGAATTTTAAAATTCAGAAATACCAATTATAAATCAATTGAAGAGTCGAAAGACCAATTACAGAAAATCAAAATCATTGTATCGTTTTGACTTTCTATGTTTCATATTTCCTTATTTTGAAATTCAATGAAACAGATTTTTGCGTCCCTAAAAATTCGGTGTACTAACCCTCCTGTTTTGACTCCATGTTTCGGAAATCGAGCGACTTTGAAGTGATTTAAAAATTGCAAAACAACGCTGATTTCAACGGCTCATCAGGTCTGCTTTACTAACTCCAACTTCGTGGGGTAAGAAATGTTTTTTTTTTTTTTGTTTTCTTTTTCCACATCGACCAGCAACACCGGAAACGATCGTTTCGTCGAGGGTCTACCTGGTCGCATTCCTCGAGCCAGTCGTGCCGCGTATTCGCAATTTTTCATCACGTAGAGCCTAGAGCCGATAAACCGACCCTAAACTATGAGCGTCGAGACCTCCGAAAAGAAACATCGATTTATTTAACACTGAGCCCGTCGTAGCGGCGGCTCTCGGGGGGTGTACAAAGGTATTTGTATCCCGAAGGCGTCTTTCCAAGGGAGATCTACTCCTGTGACCGACGGGTCCGTCCTTCCGTGAAATAAAATGATTCGGTTTCGAGGATCCTCTTCTCCGCCACGCCGTCTGCATATCCTGCTCGCGGAATGAGACCCTGCAACGTTTCTCCTCGCGTTCACCCCTTTCCTTCGTCGTGAATCGTTTCTCCGCCAAGCGATAAATCCGCGTCGTCTTAACTCACCGGCTAATTTTCCTCAATTCTGAAATTTCGACGATTTTCGTTTCTTTTTCAGACCAGCCATCTGTCATCGCTCAACAATTCTCTTCGCTTCGGACCTCGCAAACTCTCCGCTATATATCACATCACATCTGCTGCAGGGTGAGTGACCTAGTTTATATATATTTATGTATAATAGACATTTTTTTTTTTCAAAATTAAAGTCGAAAATATTGTTTGATAGGACGAAAAAGCTCTGTGTATTAATATTTAGAGGTGTCACATCGCGATTTTGTACTTCTCGTTTAAGTAACAATAGTACATTTTTTTTTTTTTTTTTTTAACTCTGGAATTTTATAACTCTTCAACGCATTAGTTTGCTGATAAGACCAGAACGTATTGTTGTAAGTAAGTGAACACTCTTGAAAAAAATGATGTCTTATCAATTTATGATAAATCTACTTTTTCAAAAGTTATTTTTAATAAAGGAATATGTGTGTACATATATATATGTACGCACAAAGAGATACGTTCCGCAAAAATCACCATATAAATCACACAAGCCTGGGGTGGAGGAAAACTTTTTGGAGAAGAACCGAACGTCGGATTTATGTAGTTATACTTGGTTCCATACCAAACGATATTTCCGCAGATTGTCCAATTCGCCTCACGCATAAGAAAACACGGAATCTATCGTATAACAGGGAATTTCAGTGATACTTTTAAGAATTCCGAACGGTATACTAAAAACTCATGTAAGTAAAGAATTATGTGAAACTCACCGCTTAACGCCAGCACGCGGACAATCAAAGTTACATTTCAAGTACATGGCAATACAAATTGTATACAAATGTACAAAATTCGATTGCCTATTCGCTGAAGTTGTGTGGTCAATTTCACACAAAAACTTCTTGTACGTGCGTTTCGATTTTTCGTGGTGTTGTAGGCGTATATATTCTACAATCTGTACAAGGATACTCTGACTTCGTAATGTAATTTGATGATAACTAAAAAAAAAAAAAAATATATGCAAACCGTAATGCGTACAATCAAATCCAAATGCGGAAAGCCTGCATTTCACGTACAACATAATAATAACCAGATTTAGCATAGAATTTTCAAAACCATGACAACGGAACGATAATTAACCGACCTCTTTAGTTTCTGTAAAAAAACAAAAAAAAAAAAAATAAAAAAAATAACAAACAAATAAACAAAAAATCCAGAAATGTTTCAGAAAATTATGAGCTGACCAGCTGATATTTTACTTCGGTTTATCGAATTAAAAAGTTTACTTCGACCGGCATGATCCCCTCACATCCCCTGCAACGTGATGTGTAAACATACCCAGATATATACATTCATTTATCCGCGGTGAGCAACACGGTGGAAAGTTTGTCCCGTGGTTCAAGCCAGCTAACTCGATTTCGGTGTCCCGAGAAAAGGTCGGAGGATCGAGGGCGTGCAGGAAAAGGGAGTCGATATTGAATTAGTATTTCGAGAAGGGTTCCGCGAGCTCAGATACTGGCACATCTCGCAATGAAGGAAACCGCCGGGAGAACCGAGAAACGCGACGTGCTCCTTGTTTGCCTAACTTTTCTGATACCCCCCCGTCTTCTGCAGGCTAACTACACGTCGCTGCACGCCCGCTTGAATCCCCGACGATTCTGATTTATTCAATTTTCAACCAGCGGTTACAGTTCGCGCAGGCTCCTAGCTTTCGGTTCACCGGGAGTTTTCTGTGAAACTCATCACTCGACGCCTGTTCCCTCTACTTGCCAGCGACGAGCGGAGAGTTTCACGGAAAACTCAGGATTCTATGCTCTCTGCTGTTTCGTTCCGTCTGCATATTACACTGAATTTACGACTAATTTTAAGCCTGTAACGTCGAAGCTCACACACGCGCAAGAGATACGTAAGTTCATATCCCGAGTTTGTGCGGGGAGCCGACATTTCACCCCCGCTTTCCTGTCCTTCCCACCCTCCGGACACACATATCTCCGAGGATATCTTTACGCCCGAATTCACACGGGGGCGCAACACTTTGGAACCAAGTTAACGCCTCCTGGCCTTTCGACGATGCGTCTGGCACCCCAATTGTTTCGGGGTTATATTATACGGTGAATAACGTTTATCCTTTTTCTACGTTCCTTTGCAGCCCCGAGAAGGCTGTCTCGTTAAGCGTGGTGGCTATCAGCGCTTACTTAGGCTTCGAAATATCGGGACCGTAAGGTTTTCGGAATTGTTTAACGCTTTGCGGATTTTTATATCGTTAATTTATTGATTTTATTTTGACAATTTGTTTATACGTACAGCCGACTGGAAGGATTGTAGATGCGTTTTTTTAGACGCATTAAAACATGTGTAAGCAAAATAAGTGCGTTATCTTGAATCTACAATTTTTCGAAGATTCAAAAATTTATGAGATAAAATGGATAAATCAATAACGTGAGAGACTGATTTGATAGTAAATAAATTCCTGTTTCAATATATGCGGTACATTCTTTACTACGTGCACGAAGACTGAGCAGAAAAAACTCGGAATTCTACCCAATATCTTCCATGTTATTTGAACATATCGCTTATACGACAAAAATCAGCTTTCACATATGAAAATGTAGAAATTTAAAAGAATACAGATATTTTACAACCCTTAGTGTAGACACAGCGAACCCCTATCGACGCACGGTTCTCGTCGAAGACGACTAAACATTCCTGCAGGCAGCACAGCGGGGGAATAATAATTTGAGCAAAAAGAGCAGCGCGCGGCAGGGGATGAAAATGGACAAGATAAACGGTTTTTTTTTTTTTTTTACTCGTTTTATTTTTCATCCCCTGTAGCCCGCAGAGAGGAAGCTGGGAAAGCGGAGGTCGGTGGCTGTGGTTTCGAAGCAATTATATTCTCAATAAAAGTCGCGTAGTTAACGGGTTTTTGGAAGTATATCTATACCTATATACCTAGCCGAAGAACGCCCGGGTAAAGAAGGCGGGCGTTCACGCTTAAGGGATCGTCTCAGTGTGAAATTTTCAAAAAATTGTTTTTTTTTTTTTTGCATTATCGTATAGTATACACTGTTCTAAACATTCTCTCAAATTTTTAAATCGAAAGTCAAATTATTACGGTCGCTACAGCGTTTCTTGTAGAAAGGGAACGGGTTTTCTACCTGCGCGAGTACTAAGGTGCTTAGGTTCTATAACCTTGCAGAATAAACTGTCCAAGCATTTCAGTTCGTTTTTAACATCCACCATGGATAGACGTACGAGAGAAACCCCCAAGAAAAAAATCAAGACCTGGCATCGCCGATTGATCGTAAGTAAACGATTTATATAAACTTTTCCAACTTCAATCTTTAAACGCGTTTTTCTCAGAATGGTGTTTTTCAAAACGGTTTCCACTCTCAAAGGAAGAGTTTTAAAGATATCTAGTTCCAATTTCGGGAGAACATTTTAAACGTCATTCTTTATCGCGCTATGGAAGCTTTTTTTTTTTTTTTGAAAACTTCCTATTTTGTTTTACGAAAAACTATCGAAAAAAGGGCCACATTCGACACTTTTTGTTCAAACCACCGCCATTTTGTCAAATTTGAAAAAAGAAAAAAAACCGTCCATAGCGCGATAGCGACTTTCCTACAGATCAATAATCTTTTTGAAATTTTTTTTCAGATCAAAATTGCGGCCGTCATCATGGAAACCGTGCAGCACCTTTTTTTTTCACGTGAAATTACAACAATTTATACAACAATGATGCACTCAATAAATGTACTTAAAAAAAATCATTTTGTATTCTTCATAAACGTATTTATTTATGAAAAAAAAACCGGACCGATTAGTTTATTTGAACATTAAAAAAAAAATTCGCGAAAATCAGTGATTTTTCGGAGGGTCACACTGAGACGATCCCTTAAACTTCGGAGTACGCGATTTGGAAGGTGCGAAGACGGCGAATTCGCTGCAGAAGATGAGAACAATGGAAGTAAGCGGAGTTTCGTAACGGTCGAAACAATATTAGCAACTCGGTGGAGAATTTAAACGTTATCCAAGGGAAATTTGGTGGTCTATGAACCGCAAAATGAACCCGAAACGACGTAGGAGCCAAACGGGGATGGGAAATGGGAGACAGAGGGATAACCTCTGACGGTGAAACTTTTAAATTGTGCCAAAGTGGGACCCGGGATGCAGGGGTTGGAGGGTGAGGAGGAGGAGGAGGAGGAGGGAAGGGATGGCCGATTAGCGGATTATAAACATACTGGAAACTTCTGACGGGATCAAACCTCCCTGTAACTGAGAAGATGCGCTTTCCTCGGACGTATTTAAACAACCCCTATACTCCCCTACATTATGTACCCACTCAAACTACCTTTGATGCAAAAAGTAAACATGAATCACGATACCCTCTCTTCGTCTATATGGATGTGCATGACCCGTATATACACAAAGATTCTCTCTTCGATTCCCACCTGTTATACCTATACCTCGTTAAATGTGCATCCCGTGTGACGGATTCTGACGACGAATATTTCTACGTGTATATACATAATATACATGTGAACATACGTGTACGTTTACACGTATACATGTGTATATACGTATGAGTCTAGGTACCATCGATTCAAGATGATATCAAGCGATGTGACTGAGATACAAAAAGCACACATTGGCCATGAATCTTAAATATTATTGCTCGATTTGCAATTCGGGTGAAAAAAAACGAAACTTCATTTTCCCAATAAATTTTTTCGTTGTTCTGCAGATTTCCAATTCTATTTTCGCACATGAAAATTGTTTGCGGATTTCTAATTCTCTGATTGATAAAAAGTTATTCGCGAATGAAATTTTTTCCAAAAATACATTAAAGAGCGTCTGCGGGTGCAAAAAATAATTCATTTCTACGATATTCGCAGAGAAAATAGTATTGCGTCGAATATCTGAAATTGAAAAGATATTCTTTGTAAAATCTGATTATTTTCACAAACTATCATCTTCGACTCTATCCAGGTAACTGAATGAAATAAGTATATATTACAAAAAACATAACATTTCGACCTGTTTTTTTTTTTTTTAAGAATAAAAAGAAAGTAAAAATATGTTACTACATGCAACTTTGAGACTGTTGAGATTATCAAAGACACCGAAACAACAAGGAATCGCGAAGGAAAAATGTAAAAAATTGAGATACGTTTTAATTATAAATGATAAGAATACTAAAGTTTAGCTGAAATAAAAAATTCCTGCGGTCCGTATTATGTATCACAGAGGCTGCAGTGTGCAGGGGGTAATATTTTACTCGGGGTCAGATTTTCAATGAGATTTTCACTTGACCGGGAATCGTGGGTGGGGGGGTTGGGGATGTATTCTTTAGCCGTCGTGTCTTTATACCTACAAGGGAGGACCGCGAGTCGGCCGATCGACTTTTTGATAGTGGGGTAAAAGTTTCTTTCTTTGCTACGAAGCAATTAGATGATGGATCGCGATTAGCGGGAAATGAGAACGTCCCGGCAAAGAAAGCGGAATTCCACGGGGGAGGGGCGGCGGCGGTCCCACCGCCTCCAGGGGGTGACTTTTCCCCATTGGCCACGCTTCGCTCTTTCCCGTTTTCTCGTTTCCCATTTTTCCTCTCTCTCTCACTCACTCTTTCCCTTTTCTTCTCCACCCCGGCTCTTTGCTCTCTGCGTATTGTGTGCAGCGGGTCACAGATACAAGCCATTTTACTCTGCGTGTGCGTCGGTACTACGTTGTGGAATTTAAATGGACGTTCATCTCTCCCCCCCCCATTCGCATTATTACCGTTATAGGGGGCGATACACGTTACTTTTTCATTATTATGCAAACCTCGTTAGGCAGCGTTCAAAGAAGTGGCAGTCAGAAAACAAAACGAGAGCAAAAACAAAGCAAAAAAATTTTTAAAATCACAATAATCATAGTAATGATGAAAAAAAAAAAAAAAAAATGAAATAAAAGAAATAAAACGAATTAAATAACAGAATTAAAAAAAAAAAAAAACTGAATGGAAAAGGGAAAAGCTGGGGGAAAAAAACAATACCCGAAGAGGGGGTGCAAAAAAAAAAAAAAACGACGAAAAAAATTGAACTTCATCCTACGCACGTGAACCGCGCCGATTAAATACAAGCGATACTTATTAACGCGGTATTAACCCAACCATTCATTCGAACTAAATGAATAAAATCACGCTGATGCCGCCACAAATTTGCAGATAACTTGCTTGCGCTCCGCTCGGTTTCCCCTTGCCCTCTCTCTCTTTCTCCCCTTGTTAATATACCTTATAATTCGCTGGATAATCATTGAAACCCTGTGTTGTATATATGTATACATGGTGAAAGAAGAGAGGGGGAGAGAGAGAGAGAGAGAGAGAGAAAAAAAATTACGATCCATCTCGTAAAGATGCAAATAACGTAAATTGGTTCAGTGATATGGCGCGGAAAAAAGTATTCAACGTGAAATTGCGAATAGATAATACAGATATATATATATGTGAGCGTGCGTTACATGCGCGTACGTTGAAAATCAGATTTTTCTTCTCTCTTCTCATGCCTGAATTTTTCACATGTCTCGCGTACCGTGAGAAGAAAAAATAAATTGGATAAAAATATTGGTGGATGTCCAGACATGGAAGTGTGGAAAAATTGCGGTTATATGTACAGAAAAAATCCATGATCGAAAACACCGCGTCATCGGAAAAACAGTATACGGTTATATAGATGATTTTCATCAAATATGGTAACACTAATTGTACGTAATAACGCTTTCCCGGCAGATTCATGATACAGGGTGCGAGCCTACGGATGAAATTCGGCAAGGGAGTGATTCGAATGTTTTTCGCATTTGGTATATATATATAGCTGAGCGCGTATACGCCATCCGTCATTCTCGACACGTTCGTGTCGTATTTTTCACCGCAACATTGACGGTTATATTATTTTTAAACGTCGAGCGGCACGTTTAGTAGGGCGAAAAAAAAATTAAACACGTATGTATGTGTATACATACACATATAAATATATATATATATTTATTACACATGTATATGTTCCTAGAACACGATTTTTCGACGAGACGTTAACAACATTGGCGAAGCGCTGAAATACCAAAAAAAAAAAGAAAACGCAAATAGTGGTAAACAACGCCGATGGATGGGAAGTTACGGATTGCAGATTTTTCTTGCCCCGGTTCAGGGTTGTTTTATGGGACATTTCGAACACCGGACCCGCTCGCATATTTCTCTCAACAGAAATGCTCAATCGGGGTGACCGACTCTTTGTATACTAATCCTTGCGAATATTTTTTCATTACCAGAAAAAAGACCGAGAGGCAGGGAAACAAAAAAAAAACGGAAGAAAAGAAAAAGACGCAGATAGATAAAAAAAATAACTTTCAGCCGTTCAAGGAACAATCCGTTTCTGGTTCACGCGGCGAATACCGAATACCGAATACCGAAATTCGGGAGAACGCAAAGATCGCAGTCTGGTCAATTAAATTTTCATAAAAAGTGGTACATATATTTAATACGTCTCTCAATTCGGAGCAAAGGGAGCGAAAAACTCGATTCCCGGTAATAAAATTCAACCCTTATTGTGCGGTGCATATAGAAAGAACAATAATCAGGATAATCGAAATTACGGAATCCCCTTTTAAAATTAGGCCAATTTAGAGAATCCTCGAAATCGTGACTCGAGGAAATTGAATACACCATCAGACCTGATTAAAGATGAGGTCTTGCACGCGGAACCGGCTATGACATCAACGGGATTAAGTCGTGTAGCTAAAGTAAATGGAGTTATTAGTTATACGCTCGAGCCTGAAAACCTCGTCTGCGTTAGATACGAGATTTAGGCTAACGGGATGATTAGAAAGGATTTTATTTATATTTTTCGCGCCGAGCAGTATAATTGTCGCCATTTTACAATCAGGTTTTGATAATTGAAGGCATTTTGTAACGAGTAGATGTGGTCAAGAATTGAAAAAGACTCGTGCCAAATGGTCACTGAAGAATTGATTTTCCAGCAAAAACTTGAGCCGCCTAATTGGTCAATCAGACGGTTCGCAAAAATTCTTTGCATATAATACAATTTTCAGACAAACAATGTTTTTACTCAACGAATCCGTTCTCTTTCATGCATACTCTGCAATCGCAGAGCACCTGCAGAGCGCGTTTCAAACTGTTCTAAAAATGTCATAAAGATTTTACGACAATTTGATAAAATCCTTCAACCAATTTTTCTTTCCAATGCTTTATCCATCGCTGCGCAGGGTAGTCGAAGTCTGAGAACAGCAGAAAAAATCAAGCCGACGTTTTTCTGTATTAAAAATACTGAATTTTGTTCGAAGTACGTGTGAGTAACATGATCATTGAAAAACCATGATAGAATTAGGTTAGCTAATTTTATTGCGGGTTTCTCGTTAACTACTCATTACAGTTTCGACCGGTTTTCGTTATCGTTCGGATCCCTGTTATTATACGTTATATACTAATTCTGTTAAAATAGCAAAATTTCCCGCCCTTTTAAACAAGCATTCACACACTGCCCCGTAGGTACACGTATGATTTCACTACCAATCGTTTTCCGTTTAACTACAATAATAATAACATTTTCATCGCCCCAGCAAACAATCGTTTCACGCATAATTAATACCTTAATACTACATCATCATTTTCACTATTATTGAACATATATGTATTAGGAAGTGTGCGCTTTTCGGCTAATCTGAATACACATTCGTATGAAATTCATATCCTCGTTATTACCGTCATTGTTGTTATTAATAATATTGCGCCAAAATGCAGATTTTTTTGCATTCCTATCACTACGGTATTATCTGAAACGATTCTAATCAATTCGACGATCCCTTATCTGCATACGTATTTTCAAAACGTTTTTTTGAATAAAAGTTCGTATACGTGTACATATAATATAATAATAAAACAACATGCGGCCCTTAACAACCCAAATTTTCATGATACTAATTACTCGAATGCGATTCCTACGCGCTAAGCGTGCAGAGACGGCATCCATATGTGTGCAGAGTGTATCGACGACTAGGGGAAAGGCTAACACGAAGGGTAAAATACCCGAAATTTATCATCGGCAGTTATTTTTTTCTCGGGTGAAATAAGTTTTTTTTTTTTTTTTTTTAACACATTATTCTTTCAATTTTGCATCGGAACGGTTGATTTCAAATTTCGCCGAAAAACCAATCACGGAGTAAATATATTATTTCTCTTCTCGCAATCAGTGCGGTACTTTTCGATCGGTCTGTATTTTTTCATTTATTCGTCATTTTATTATCATCATTATTATTTTTCTAGTTCCCCAAAATTTCAACCCACTAGTTAATCGCAATTTTTTTCACATTTTCCCGTATATCTGTTTACCAGCAACCAATATCTATCACTCGTTCGGACGAACGAAGCTCGTTTTAATTTTCCGCGGACACATCGGAAGCGTATAGGAAAGTATAAAAAACGCATAAAACAAGAACAATAAATGGAAAAAAAATGCCGTAAAAAAAAAGAGAGAAATGTGATGAAAAAAAAAAGATGCAAAAAAAAACAAAAAAATTAAAATCACGCGCCTCGGCTATAAATTTAAAGCGTAGTATTTCGCGCGAAGCGATCGCAATAAATATACATATAGGCAGGCAATGTCCACCGTGCGTGGTGGATGCGCAGAATAGCGGCCGGCGTGTTCTAAACCGTAATGCGGTGCATACGGACCAATTTACAACGCATACTCGTCTCTATCGGCGACCGTGTGCGGATTTTACCGTCTTCGAAAAAACTCAATCGAATGATTTATGTCACGTGTATATGCGACACCTATATACGTACATAGGCCGGAATTGTTGGCCATCTGGGGAAACAGCGGCGTGCAATAAAGTGCCTATATAATAATAAAAAACATAACGTGGGTATAGAATGTTAATTGAAAATCTATTCGAACCGTATTAATGATATCCGGTAGCTCGAAACAATTTTTTAAATAAACCGATCGATAGTTCAATGAAAAAAAGAGAAAAGATAAAAACATAATGAGCGAAAAGTAAAATCTTACGGATTGTGCGATATCGGTAATGATGATGATCAAGCTGACGGCGTTGCCGGCTCGATTGACACAGGAAGTTTGATAGTCGTTAGTGTCTTTTTTTTTCAATATAATTGAAATATAACTATAAATAATTTATATATATATATATATATATATATATATATTACATGATAACGAGTGATTGGTGAATATTTTTTCAAGCGCCTTTATATCATTGGTACAATAGCTAGGTACAGTATATATATATATATGTATATATATCAGTTTTCTGCAACGAATCGTGCAGAATTCTTCGCCGAATACAATCAGAGCAGTGGGCGTTGCAATTATTTACGGGAGAAGATAATCAATAGTGTATAGATATGCATTATGTGTATACACTATTGATTGTCTTACATAGACACGCACAAAAATATATCAGAGATATATCAGTGATTTATCGAATCAATATACGTACGCAAGTATTATAATTTCAATGCCGTTATCGCTGTTTCGTATAGATATGTATCATGCACGTACCCGGACACGTGTATTTACGTAGATCGAAAAGGTCCGTTCTACTTTTCGCTGCAGAGAAATGCAACTACTGTTCTGAAAAAAAAACTGATGAGCATCGTCAATGGATAAAGCGCGATCCAGAGAGCGGAGAAAAAATAAAGAGAAATGGAAAAGAATAGAAAAAAATAAAGAAAACGAAAGAGCGACGACTGGGGGAAATGAATAAAGAAGTAAGACTTGGAACAAGTGTTGCCGAGTATTAAGCCCGAAAGTGTAGTAGAAGCGTAGAAGGTGTACCGGTAATAAACCTTTGAACGCATTCAACGAACCGGTTACAAACTGGTGATGACGTATAATGGCGGTAATATTTCACCTCTCATAACGTCGACACTCACTCCGTATTGCAAATATTCCCGGCGATGTCAAGCCGGGCCAAAATTACACTCCGTTCGTGACGTGCGGATGGCAAATGATCGAACATTACTGCAATAATAATGTGTTGAAATGAAAAATTCGTTAAACATTGCGACCGAATTAACGAAATCCACGAATTTCATTATTTAATTCTGCAAGTGGAGAATAAACGAATAGAGGAAATACAGTTTGAATTTCGCGCGTAAGCTAGCAGCCGGAATTAGCAGACAAACGTTTTAATGTTCATTGGAACAAGGCAGTAAAATCTGAAGATCAAAATTTTGTGTCACACCTCGAACCCTCAATGTCTTTATAGAATTCGTTGAGGATAGAACTGATCTGCATTTTTCTATTATCAAAAAGTTTGGCGCGTTCAGCTGCTAACTCTGGTTGATAGCTTCGGCTTGATCGTGAAATTCTGTCCAGTTTCATCCCTTATTACATTACAATTGTCGTTCGCGCACAGCGGGGATTCAATAGCGTTTGAAATCGATTCTGCAATAGTCGGGTAGACGTGCAGCGCGGGGGTGGGAAAGGGCGGTGAGGAAGGGGGAGAATAAAAAGGCGTAACATCGTCGATTTGTCAAGTTTTTGCAATGAAACTCCCGTAGGACGGTGCAGAACACGTATGCGGTACGGAAAAAGCGGTAATGCGGTTAAAGATTAAACGAAGCCAAAGTCGCGATCTAATGTAAGTATGTATAAGTCATTCCATACGAAATCAACCGACTTTTAGATCCCACCCTTTTTAATTTTTGTTAAAACTTTCGTTCACGTGATAGTGCAGTATCTCTAAAAAGCAGAGTAATTAATTCTTTTTTTATACAAAGTTTTTTCTACGGAGCCACTTTCGAGTTGACAATATTGAAATTGCGTTAGAGTTCCACTTTTTTTCTGAATTCTTGAAAGATTCTCGAAAATCTCATATTTTTGTCACGGCGTGTTGTTTTCTACTTTCCAAATTTTTGATTAATAATAAATAATCAATGTTCACTGTAATAGAAATATAACGAAAGAAAGAAATCTGAAACATTTTCCGCTCTACGAAAGGCACGTTGAATTGCCTTTATCGAATATTTAAATAGTTTTGTTATTTGCATAAAGGTAAATGGTGAACTAGATTCTAATCGATAAGAATTACTGCAGTACGAAAGAATAAGATAAAGAAATAGTCAAATTTGTCGGAAGGTTGACCCGATCGTAAATTAATCACGATAATAAATCTTACAACTTTTGCGCAATAATTACTTACTAGATATTTTTACAAGGTGTTGACAATAAGTTCGAGTAAAATGTTTCGGGACGAATGTGCCCAGTAAACATGAGCCGGTTAAAATGTGGTTGAAGAAACGTTAAGGTCGTATAATTATGGTATAGGTAGAAAATATTACCGTGTTCGATATACGGTAATTTTTCAGTAAAATATTAATCGTTGTCTCTCCACAAATATTATACGATTTTCATTACACGTACATTTGAACAACGGTTTCTAGACTAATAATCAACGTTTTGTTTACTAGTTCAATTGCTAATTTAAATTCGTTAAAAACCGGTATATTTATAGATATTAAAATACAAATTTTCTACGTTTCATCGTCAACGTTTTGTTGTAGTAAGCGAGATTCGTAGTATAAACGTGTGGTAAAACCGTTTATATTTCTAGTCCTATGAACAGTTAATATACATGTTTTATTCCTTCACCGGCAACACAAGTTTAACGTTTCATTCACTGCTTTTCTACAACATTTAAACAACGGTTTCTAGACTAATAATCAACGTTTTGTTTACTAGCTCAATTGTCAATTTAAATTCGTTAAAAATCGGTATATTTGTAGGTATTAAAATAGAAAATTTCTGCCTTCCATCATCAACGTTTTATTGTGGTAAGCGAGATCCGTAGTATAAACGTGTGGTAAAATCCATTATATTTCTAGTCTCATGAACAGCTAATATACATATTTTATTCCTTCACCAGTAACACAAGTTTAACGTTTCGTATAGTTACCATACCTTGCCAATATGTTCTCATTAATTGTTTAATAATTAAGTCAATACACTTTTGATCTACTGATCACATGTAATACGTGAAAATTACGTCGTACATAGACTTGTCATATCGATACACAGAATTATATACCTACTCGGGCCGAAACGTAAACAAGATTTGTTTCGTACCTTTCTGACCTTCATATCCAAGAATACTACCCTTTTCAACATAGTGAGGGCAGGAATCAACTTTTACATCATTTACTTACATATTGCGATGTTTGAATTTGGAACTATAATCATTATATTCAAGTTTTTCTCATGTTAGCAGTGACTAAAATTCAACGTTTTGTTATCCTCCTCAGCACGTTTTTCTGATTACCTTAAATTTTGTAAACAACTGGTCATTCGATTTCCAATCTTTTTTTTCATTCGATAAACTAGTAAGTATCATCAAAAATATGAAAAAATTCAGGTGACATAACACTAGAAGTGATAATTTTATTCTACGTAATATTGTAAAGTAGAACTATATGTTACCTCCATTTTTTCAAATTCTTTTCCTTGTGTTATTGTTAATTCCCCAACATAGGAAAAAAAGTTGAAAAATCGATGAACAGATTTTTTTACAAAGGTCACCAAGAAATTACGTAGTTGAGCATATAAGTGCATCCCTTCGCGGCGTCTTTATTAATTGTAAAACATACGTTTTCCTATACCATAATGTATATATTGGAATAACCCATGCTAGGAAAGCGAGTGGCCGTAAATGAAGCTCGTGTACCATGGATGTTACATATACGTATAATGAGCGCATGTATCAAACGACAAGCGGTCGCGAAGAATCGAGAATGTCCTAGCGTGAAATACTCGCGCGTCTTCTTCTGCCTCTGATTGGCTCGCTAGGTCAGCGTGTTGTAACTCGTACGGTTCCTGCACGCTGAGAGCCGAGGACGACGCGCCAGAATGCCCCCCCCCCCCCCCCCCACCACCGTTCGCGAAGGCTCTCAGCTCACGCGATCAGTGAATCAGTCTAATTTGACCAACTTCCGAGGTCAGTGCACGTCCGTGTTTATGTGAGCCTTCATAAGCTGGTAAGTACAAATGTATTTTCTATTTGGAAAAATTTATCACGATGATTCAATACAGACGAAAATGACAATACAGGCGTAAATAACCTGACAATAAAAAGAAGAAACAAATACTTTGTGATTGCGTCGTACTTGCTTTTGAACGTCGCCGAAAGGATGTAGGCACAATAGAATTGCTTGTAGATAATGCTATAAGAAGCATGTCTATGGTATGGAATATATACTGATTGCAAATAGAAGCCGCAGATATTTATTGTTAGCTTCATTCTTACTTGTGCAGGCATCGTTTTTCTTTTATAAGGTTATCCAGTGAAATAGATCGCTAACACATACGTATCATGTACGAATGAACGATCATTTAGTGGCTGCATCTTTTCCCAATAAACACACAGTGGTTGAAATGATATATAATAGACCTGTCAAGACACGTTGAGAGAACGTTGAAATGGCACATAAAGATTATTCTACCTAGAATACAGGTGTTAAATACTATGTATTTTCAGGTATTTGACGGATTAGCAGTGATATCGAGGAAGTGAATGCTCCAGCTGCGGTCGAATAATAATTAAAACTTATGCGTACTGCGTACCTAGACAACGCTTTCTATAGCGTCTGTGTTCTTTTTTGAAATAATGTGCCAATACTTTTTATTATTTTACTTTGTCAGGATTGTGATTTTTTACCTAGTCCCGAGATGAAAGTTAACAATTTTCCTCGTTAGGGTATAATCATTGTATGATTATTTTGTTTCATGTTTTATTTGTTATCAAACCTCTTGTATCGGATATAAGTTTTTGTTTGTTCATGTTTACTTAATTTTACTATTTGCTATACTTCTATACTCTTGTGAGTACATCTGTACAATTGAGGTATGCGTATATGTAAAAGACTGTATGTTTATTTATACATCCCAGTCAACATTCACACAGTTACATCGTTGGCATAATAAAATGTCCGCATCAACGATACAGACAAACTGGTATATAAAAAACTACTATTATGTTTCTGATACATTGTTAAAGCGGATATTTCGATACGTGTGCAATGTAACTATTGTCATTGTTGCCTTGGATGAAAGTACCTTATAATAAATATATATCATGTTTCGCAAAGGTGTGTGCTTTATCTCATTTAGTTGTCCTGTATTTCTCATAAGAATACATAGGTGTGGATGTAAAATAATTAATATCATTTAATTGGTGCAAGTTACCATTACTGAAATAGCTAAGAATGTGAGCGTTGCTGTATCATCTAACCCCTGAGATAAGTCCATATTGACCATACAAGAAGCTTTTAACAGCTTGTGTATTAATATAGTACATGAAAAATTATACCGAAAACATATTCTCAAGTTGGTTGTTACACGTTTATCGGAACCGCGTGATATTCGATTAAGTGTATTCAATTAAACGTATAATAATTGTTTACGGATATCGTTTTTACGTTAAATCAACACACATTAAGTACGTGTATTATTATAAAAAAAATTTTCCAATGAACACGCTTATTAAACGTGTTTGAACCACGAAAAATGGTGGCTATAACAGGTATATATTAAACGTCTACGTTAACATTTAAATTGCGTTCTTTCATACTTGTTTCATTACGTTTCTGAAAACCGTAATTTCGACGTTTACTTCAACCGTGGAATATCCAGATCATAATCACTAACAGAAAACGTTGATGAGCGCAGTAGAAAAAACCTATATCAGGGCGGACATTTTTCACGAGAAAAAACGTATGTGCTGAACGATTATTCAACTATATACAACGTTATTTTTCGACGAATTTCTTACGATTTATTTACCAGCAATGTTTATTGGGTGATAAGAAAAATAGTAAAAAAATAATTATCATCGTTCCACGCGATTTAAAATTGCATTTTCGTTATAGAGTCTACAATGTTTCGACATCTTTATATAAGGTCAAACATTGATGTTTTAGAACTTTTCTTAAATGGAATTTGAAAAAAGTTACTAAAACTTCGAGAAGGCTTGAATATCCGTGTCTCGGAAGTGATTCTAAAGAAAAACAAAAAAAACATTGGCAAACATCGACGGTATTGAAGATGAGAAAAAGTTTCATCAAAAGTTGAAAATGACGAGGGTAAAAATTGCTCGATTCCATATGGAATACCCGATTATACACATAATACGTATATATCCGCAGGTGGGAAAAGTTCGAGATAAATCGGAATTCGACACGGATAGAATTCCATGGCATTGATCGTCGCGCGTACAAGCATGCAAAAACAAACGTTATCCTGTAACAAATGTACGTAACATGTACGAATACACATCGAGTTAGTATCCCAGGTACCAAAAGGCGTGGGTTTGCATGCGGAGGATTGCTTTTCACAATTTTAATTGAATCGTTAGAGAGAAAATTCGCGAGGAAGCGAGATGGCGATGGACGAGGGGAACTGCGGGGGTTCAAACCGAGGTAAAGAGATGAAGTATTGTTCCGACGAGCAGCCAGGCAGCGTGATTGCATTACATCAAAAACAACGGAAACTTCTTCGAAAGGCGGAGGTTCGCGGCTGGTGTCTGATAGAAACTAGAGTTTCGCCATGGTTTCGCATTACCCCGAAACCGTTGGTAGAATGCAGATACTACACGAGCTTTCCCGCGTGAAACTTTCACGTCCCGGAAAATTCAGCTCAACCGATTATCGCCGAGATTCATTCAAAGCTTCGTTTATTAACAGGGAGTACAAGATTTTCACTTCAGTATTCGTGTTTTCGTAACAATACCTGCCGGCCGCTGATATCGCGGAAAGTTTCAATTTTCCTTTCCCTCCCTCTCCATTCTCGAAGAAATTTGAGAATATTTCGGCCATTTTTCGACGCCTCGTCGTGCGGTTGGGTCTCTTTTTTATTACATCATATTTAATCTTGCTTAGCATGCGAAATGTGAACCAAAAAATTTTTGAACATACCAAAATATTCGCACTCTGAGAGAAAATCTATTTCAATACAAATCTATAAAATTTAACGGATTTTAAACAAACTTCGATCTAACGAAATAAATTCTTCTCGCCAATGACAAATGAATCATTCAACAAATTCTCATTCAAGTGAAATATTTCCGTCACAATGAAATCTGAAAATATTTACTTTCTCTCAGCGTAAACGATTTAACTTCGCTCTAAAAAATACTTGCCTTCGGTATGAACTTCAATTTATGTATAAAGGATCGATATTCTCGACCTCGTATGTAATGTATTGGTAAAGTATTGTTTTACCAATAAAAAACTTCAATTTATTTCCAGCCTCCTCTACCCCGTATTTCCGATTCTTTCCGAAAATCAATTGTACTACGGAAACGAGGATCGACCTTCGCAAGAAATCGTACAGGACGAACACACGGTGCGTGGGTGGAAATGTCGAGATTAAATCAAACGGTCATTGTGTTTTCGGTACGGCTGAAAATATACGTTCACACTTTGTAAAGCCGACGGGTGCCAATCAGGAATGATAAAAGTCGAAGGTGTCTCGTCACGTGTCTCGATTGTATACGACACGACGAATCCGCGTAAATTTCGCAGCGTCTCACTGACTGACGGGGAAAAGAAAAGAAGAAGGATAAGAGAGGACCTTTTGTTCAGTGAAGAACAGGGATAGGCCCGTATATACGGAGTCACCAAAGTTATGCATCGTTTTTCCTTAATAACGCGAATCTCATCTGGCTTCGAGAAGGTCGAACACGAGGGAAAAATAGAAATTTTTGCATTCGCGAGGCATACCAGGTATGCGAAGAATAGGTGAGTAAGGAGACTTTTTTTATACTTTGCGGAGATGAAACGTTTCATTTTCTATGCGCGAATAAGTGATTCGCAAAATCGGATCAACGTCACGGTTTTCTTTTATAATAACTACTCGAATCGCGATACCATCGAGTTCACATTGATTGTACAGCAATTAATCACGGTTATTATACAAAGCTGGAATTCTGAAAAATCTGGATGTATGTGTAATCAGAAAATCATCACCTGCGAGTTCACGAGTCAGGACAAAGTCGCGAAAAAATTTCGCGTCGGCAAATCAGCCATGTGTTGATTACGATATTTTCGCAACGTTGGAAGTGCGTTCTGCGTTTTTTTTAAACTTGATTACAGAAATAGAGACAAATGAAGAAATGAGAAAATGTTGAAACACACGTACGTCCAATTGCTTGGATTATACAATTTATTCACGGTTCGTGCGCAATGAATTATTACTTCAAGTCGATTATTATTATTATTCTACTTTATCCAAATGCCCAGCATTTCTCGCACAGCTTTTGGTTTCCGAAATGCCTTTGAATCGTTATTAATCGGCCTCGAAAAACGGCTTCATGCTGTTTAACCGCCGTTCAAATACGTTTCAACAGTCGCGAGTTATTCGCGTCAGCCGGAAAACCGTCCGCAGTGATTTTTCCCGTGTTTTGTGACAGTGTTCTCCGATTTTTGACGCCGTGCGGTCGAAGCACTTCACCGAGGCGTGATTCCCGATCAATTCAGCTGCATCCTCGTCGTTTTTGTTCGTTGTGCACGAGGCTCCGTAGTCGAGTGTGCGTTTAACAAACCGCCGCAGCACTTTCCGAGCTTGTCAACAGGTTCTTTCGCCGATTAAGCTCCCCTGCAGTCATTGGCGTTTGTCCAAACGATAGAATTGTTCTCCCAGGCTCTGTTATAGCCAGGCACCGACAACGCGACAGGGAAAAGTCGGGGTTAAGAATAAAATCCGGCATTGTGTAGCGCGTCGCGATAAAAGATGCGCGACGTTCAAGTTGGTATACCTATAACGCATAACGTTAACGTAACGTGTTGTTTTTTGGAATGATCGTAATTTTGCAAGTATGTTGCGATTGTCTGGGATTTAGAAAAAGCATTATATAAAAAAATATTGTACTCGTTATATTTTGAAAACTTGAAACTTCTTCCAAGTTATCCTTGAATTAAAAAACGATAATTTTTCTTTCACGTCAACGTTAGTGACTTCAAAAGCTTCTGTGAAAAGAAGGATGACTCTTATCTCGATAGCCAGAAACGAGAGGAAATTTTTGTGTTCTTCACCTCGCGGTATTTTTTCTCCTCTTTGTACGCTACATAAAACTTTTTCATTTCATGTACGCTCCTCGGCAGAATCGGCACGTGGCAGGTCGATGTATCAGAGCGTGGAGAGGAGGAAACGGAGTTTTTATAATCCTTTTCATACGTTCCACCAATTGCCGATCTATCACATTTCACGAGTATACAGAAAAAGAGGAACAGAAAGAAAATCGCAGTGGAAAAAAACGTCAGCAACGAGAAATATGACCAACGATGATAGTGTAGAAAATCCTTACATTGACGAGAAAAGGCGGTTTTGTTCGATCCGTCGCGTCGAAATTGAATGGCAAGCGATTCCGATGCTATAACGAGAGAATTAATCGGCTTACCCGGTTGATGTTGATGTTATTATGATGAGCTTCTTTGACCCTTGAACAATTCGGTTGAATGAAAATCTCACTGTACGTTACAAGGCATGCTTGAAAAAAGTTTCTCACTTGATTTAAACGGTGTCGATGTATCAAGCTTTTCGGTGAGTATAAAAATTCACATTTTCCTAAGTACGTGTTTTCGCAAAACGAGTACCGAATTCACGTCTCCCTCGCGATTGTCCCACCGCCTGAATTTCCTACCAACTGCACTACGCGGCAAGAAAAAATAAACACCCAATAAAACGAAGAACGTAAAAACTTGAACTCCAGCTCTAATATCGCTCCCAGTCGCTAAGCGTTTGTCATTTTCAGAGGGGTTGAAATTGGTCGGGGGGGAAAAGCTCGCGATAGTATGATATTATCACAGAGGCCGTATAAGTTGCCCGCAAGCTCGTTATCTCCGAGCATATATTCGCACGCAGTTCTCATCCACGTTACGCGTTCGGTATTTTACGTGCTTGTGTGCTTTCATGCGTGCCTGTACATGTATCAAATATTAAAGCTTCGAGGCAGGTACTTACCCCCATAGAACTTTTTCCCACGTGCGATTGATTCCGCGGAGGGAAGATCGATGATCTATCGGGGCGTCAACAACGCTGCATGGCTACAACGACCCCGCACTGACTGAAGACATTTGCTTTAATCTGCTCTCCGTACGTTCGACACAGCGCTAATTCCCACCTGATTTTCGCAACTTTTACGCGATGCGAATTCGCAAGTGTTTCCCGAGCCTTTCGCACGCGGTCTCACTCCCAGGGGTGGCGCGGCACGACTGTAGCGCGTCTCTGACAGAATCGCTGCCCTCTCTCTCCCTCCCTCTCTCTCTCTCGCTCTCTCACGCTCTCTCTCTCTCCTCCTCACCCCCCGGGAGAGCGAATTTTGGCGCGCGCAACGCGTCGCGACGCCCGCGGTAATCGGCGCGCGCTTCGCGCCCTCCGCCTTTCACCCTGATGCACAGACGTCGGAAAGCGTGCCGTCCGGCTGTTTGGGGTAGGTTAGGGACGAGATTTATGAACACACCTGTACTGCGTCCCTCTCGCCCTGCCGAATCTCATCCGGTTTTTTTTCCTCCGACCCGCCTCCCCCTGCCGGTACCGCGAATCGTTCGTTCGCTGTTCGGGATTTTCGGGTGGAGATGAGACTGTGTGAGAAAGATTGGAAGAAAAAACCGGACAAGTGCGAGTAGGACTCGCCGCCAGAGGGTTCCGTACAAACTTAATTATTACTTTTTTTTTATGTCACGTAATTATACGAATTAACTATTTTCGGACCTTTTCTTTTACTTGTACCGTGAGGCCCTCCTTCTCGCCAAATTTTATGATTCTAGGTCAACGGGAAGTAACCTACAGGTTTTGATGAGTGAGCTTGCGAGTATAAAAATATGTGACATAAATGACCGTATCTTTTTTGATTGAATTTTTTACATTTTCAAGGGAACGTAGACCGTGGTATTTGATATTAATTTCAAATTGATACCACTACCCGTTCCTGAGAAAGAGAGTCTTGACGGAGTGACAGACGGACGAACAATAAAGTGATCCTGCAAGGGTTCCGTTTTTTCCTTTTGAGGTATGAAACCCTAAAAATTCAGCGGTCACGCAATAGAATCGAGTTATTTTCAAAAACGCTAAAACTTGTTTTACAGAATTTTTATATCGTAGAAATCCGAAATGTATAGAAAAGTTAAAATGTAGAAAGATCAAAGTACGAAAAATTGAAACAGGCGTACAATCGTCAAAATCGGATCTTTGAACGAAGAAATTTTGTATTTGAACGAGTATTTAGGCAGATGAAATAAAAAGAATGAAATGTCGCATCTTTTTTTTTTTTATCAATCAATAATTAATTGAAGTACATACAGAAGATTTGAAATTAAAACTATAAATATTACAAAGTCAGAGAAATCAAATTGCCTGTAACATTCACAGTCATCTTTTTTGGCGAAAGATAAGAAAATGCCATTCGATTGCTTTATGTATCACTACTTTATATCCAAATAAAAAATTGATTTTTTTTTTACATCCAACGACCCGATTCTAACAATTGTGTGTTTCGATTTCCTGTAATGATCTTAAACATTATGACGATTCTATATTTCCGATTTTGATACTTTAACCTTTCTACGTTTCGACTTTATATCAACGTTTTTGAAACCCTGTGAAATAGATTTTCACATCTCCGGAAATTCTATACAGCGACACTACTACTTTGTAATTTTACATTTTTACCCCCACCCGTATTTTACTTCTTCTACGTCACGGTTGCGTACAAAGTTCGAAAATGTAGAATTTACATCTCCTGCGGTGAATATATGGACAGCGCTTTTTTGGTGTTAAATCTACAACAATTGAGGTAACACAAAACCAATGATGAGAGTTACGAAAGCAATAGTAAGAGTTACAATATGCTTACGTAGATCTATCATAATTGATGTTGATCTGACCCCGAAAACGTACTGTCAATATATTCGTCACAACAGATGTAAAATCTACGTTACATATTTTTCCGTGCATGTTTTCAAAATTCGCGCTATATTTAAAAATCGAAATTCTCTGTAATTTTTTCGAAAATTTCCTCAGAAACGATGAATAAACAACAGCGTTAACTTTTGCGAAATCACAATACCGGCACTTTGTAACTTGTCATCCTGATGAAATGGTACTTTCTCCGAGTAATTATTTCGGAACAAAAGACGTATAAGATTGAAGCTGGCGTTGATCCTGATATACTTTGGGAAGACAGCTTTCTCATTGACGGTGTGACTGTGGGTGTACTATATTAGGTATATACCTAATCTAACTGTGAGAGATGCCGCCTCACAAATAACGACTTTTACATTTCATCATTATACATTTGAGAAGACTATAATATAGTCAATCAAATCTCTCGGGATATTCTGCCCGATGTATTATGGGTACGTCTTACTTTTTATGATTGATGAGCAATTTCTGTATTCAAGGAATAAAATTAAGCTGTCTCGACTCGTTCCATTTCTCTGTTGGCTGCAGAGGTTGTAATCAGTCCGAAATTAACTGTGATTAATTGTAAGAGTCGGTTTCAACACTCGCGCGCCGATCAGTAAATACAACATTTTACATTCATAGCATCAACGGGACTTTACGACGAATTCATTTGAACGCATAAATTTCATTGTATTAAAAAAGTTTTCAAACTAAATTACTGCGCAGCTGTTTCGTGCCGGATCTCTGGTCGGAATGTACATCACGGCGTATCGAGCAAACAATTTCAATCAAACTGACACTCGATTATAATTTATGTAAAAACGATTGACAATTCCGTAGGTGGTTCGGTAGAATTATACATGCAATTTTGATGCTGTCTCTTTTTAGAGTCAGAGTCCAGGTGGCGATTCCGTCTCGATTTTTGTACTTCCGAAGATCGCCGGAGATCGCGATAAAACATTTATCGCAAATTGTTCTGGAGTCAATTTTTGATGACAGAAGCCGATATACGCATTAGCCGAGAAACGGAAGATGATAGGCTCGGAGGGGGGAGGAAAGAATTGTAGAAGGCGGTAGAAAGTTGTAAGAAAACATAGAACATCGACAACGCGCAATAACGAAATAACGAGAGTTGTCAAAGTTCAGAATTCCAACTCAATAAATTGAATTTTGTTTCGTCCGACAAAACGGCGAGGAATTGATAAGGATGGATATGGGATAGAATAGAGAGAATCGTCGATCATCTCGGATCGTAAACAGCACATGCACAGGCCGATATTATCTTCGTGTGAGAGTGAGATAGAGAGAGAGAGAGAGAGTTTAAGACTGTGTCGGACATCTTTGATGGTGCGTGTCACACGCTCATGGTATTAGTACGCCTGGCGGAAGCGAGGGGGAGAAAAAAGGAAGAAGGGAAGGGAAGGAGCGGGACGAGGTGGAATGCGCGCACCTCACTCAGACAATAAAGGACGAAGGATAAAATAAAGGATAGCCGACTGGGATATGTGCCTCGGGCGGTGCGCCGCGTCTATCGCTCGCCAATATCAGCGAAAATTGAAATAGTCGCGATATTTCTTTGAGAGAGAAATAATAAAAGAGAGAAATAGGGTTTCGAGATGCTGCTGCTGCTGCTGCTGCTGCTTCTGCTCGTGCACCGCTGAAAACCGTCGAGGTACACCAGCCGGAAGAAGCTGGAGGAGGAGATCGCGGCTAGCTAACCCCCTGGATAAATTGAGGTGTTGGCTTTAGGTGTTCTTTACAATCAGATTTCTCACCCGGCGGCTCGACTATCGCCCGATGAAATTCACCTTCTTTGTCACCGCGCGTCCCTCGGTTCTTCCGGTTCTCCGGCTCATTGTACTTTTCGTTCTATCCCACCCTATTCTCGGCCTCGATTGAAAATAAAAATGTGATTACCGAATCGAGGACAAGCTCTTAAAGGAACGAATCTGAAGCCGAGACCTGCTGCAGGCTTCAAGACGAATCGGAACCACAGTCTGGATCAAGAGATAGGAGATGAGAAAATACCGTTTGAAAAATCGCCGGCAAGGTAGATTGAACCAATGATGTTACAGTCGATGCCAACGAAACGACGTACCTGCTTGGTATATGTTACAAAAATGAACGTGAACTGATTCGAATAGTACAAGCTGAGATATAAACGATTTGAGAAAAGATTTTGGATTTGCTGAAATCTGGTTTACACCTGATTTAAACTGTCGTCGATTCGCCAAAAACAAGCCTGAGCACCGAGTGTTTAATTTTGCAATCACAGTCGGCGGAAGTTGATTGAGAATACAACCTAATCGCAAGGAACAAGGTAACTTTCGAAATTCGGTGTAAGATATTTTCAAGATTTTACGAGAATCCATTCGTATTGTCTCAGGTAATGCGTATTGTTTGTCAATTTATATTAAAAGAGCTCGAGGCAAGTTGCAGGAGCTCTGAGAGAAAAGTATAACACGGTTTCCCACCGCGAGAATTGTAAACTTTTTAATTCGATCAGATCGCTATTCTATATATTACTTACTCACTTACTTATACTTCTAATTTTACGAATTTTTTTTCTGCCATTTTGTAAAACTGTGGCGATCTCAGGAAGTGAGAAAATATCCTTGGCATGGAGATGAACATTTTTAAAATCAACCTCTGTCGTAAAATCAAACGTTTGAAAACACATTTTTATGTCATGGTTTCAAAATGGGACGAGAATGCTAATGACTTTTTTTTTGATATTCTGTTATCAAAATGAAAAGTTCTTGGAATTCAATTTTAATGATGGTTTCTTGCAGTAAAGAAAAAAAAAGAAAAAAAAATCCATTCTGGTAAAATTTGATAATTTTTCTGTCTCAAGAATAAAACGAAGGAAACGATGATGAATTCGAAGAACCATAATTCCGTAATTTCCCTAAATAAATAATGTATTTTATTCAAGGTTCCTGTTGCAGGAGTTCTTATTATTTTTCTTCGAATTGAGCATCGTTTCCTTTGTTTTACTGTTGAAGAAAAAGAAAAGCGAATTGCACCATGACAAAGTTAATTTTCAGTTTGTTTTTCACTACAAGAAACCGCTATTTATGCAATAAAATGAATTAAATTTTTTTTTTATTATTTTCATTACATTTTTGAATCATGATAAAAAGATGTGTTTTCGAGTTTGCAAAAAGTTTCACGGAATTTAAAAATGTTCACATTCGTGTCAAGAATATTTCCTCACCTCGCGAGGTCGCCACATATTTACAAAATAGCGGAAAAATTTCGATAAACTTGCAGGTATTATATTTGACCGAAACAAACCAAAAATTACATTGGACATCAGAACTCCTAGGAGGTCAGGCCGATGCCCGTTTCTTTGAAGTGGAATGCCCCATATATATATATCTAAAAGACAAACGGCCAACTTCTATTTCGAAGTATACGCGCATGGTTGGGTGCAGATCGGTGGTATTGTACCCACTGCAACCATTCACTTCCCCCCCGAGGGACAAGTACTTACTTTTGTTTGTTTACCAAAACCCGTTCGCCTTTATGTTTATCTCTGCGTACATATCTATGCCGTATTTACAAATGCTTCCACCAAGTCAAGCGCTTTATGCCGTTTAATATTGTGGGCATGTTCCTCCAGCTTCGCGGTAAGGCGGTTGTGGAAGAAGGTACGCTACGGTTTGCACTTCGGTCCAGGTTCTCCGGCGATGGATGCAGAGGTTTCCCAGGTCTGTGGAAAAGTTCGCACACAGACGGAAGTAGCACCGCGTCTTCGTCGCACTTGCGTTTCGCCGGTGTTGGTAGTACAACAGCTCGTTTACCACCGCACCGGTACAAGTCGGTATTATGTATACCTACGAAAAGCAGCCCGCGCGGAGGAGAGACAGCGAAACTGTCGAGGAAATTCTCCTCAGCCCCAGGCATCGGCATTTCGTAAGTTTAATATTGCTATCAGGATGCCGGTTTACACCCCCCGGGGAATTTGCGGCCATCGCGGACATGGAAACTCCCAGCCCGTCGCTTTGGAACTCGTCTACGACAGAAGAAGGGTCCTCCCGATGATCGTCTCGGGTTCTAGCCTCACCCGCACGTCAGACAACCACTAAAATCAGTCCAAACGATATTTTCCACGCAACTTGAGGCTCCCTCGCTCCCTCCGCTCATCTATCCACCGAGAGTTCAACCCTGCTTGACGTCAGGTGTACACCTGGTGGGTTGGAAGCCGCTAATACATTGGACGAAGTCGCGGTCTCCGTACCTGGGTTCATTCGAATTCATCGCGTCTTGAAGGCAGCGACGCGGTAGCCACATTTCGTTCAAAAACGTTGAATCAACTACTCGTTTACCCAAAAGTTAGCGAACGAAGTGAAAGACCTCCGGCTCAGTTTGAAGACATCAGTGCTCGTCACGCCCTATGCAACGTCTCGTATTTGTCACACGCGTGGATGATAAGACTAAGTCTAAATCGTATTTGGTTATAGAGAAAGGGGGGATTACACAAGTTATCGCGGGTCGCTAAGCGGGAGACGCAAAAAGCCGCGACGATAACCGCAGACTCTGGCTAAACAAAGCGCGATAATCCGCGTGGAGTTAATGGGGGGTAGTACGTGGCGTCTTTAATTTGAAATAGGATCCTTTGTCTCCGTGCACGCGTCGTCCTCTCGATGTTTGTACCCAGTGCCGTTGGGGTGCCGGGACATACCGTGGGTTTTACTACTAGCTCCCTGCAGCTGTTTGTACCGACTCTGCAGGTTCGTCTGCTCTTTCTCCCTCCCTGTCTCTCTTCTCTCTCCGACTCCTCAGCAGGGACTGCTAGCCCTTTGAAAGCCGAACTACAAATAGCACTCCGGCACTCGCGGCGAGAACGCGCTTTTCAAAGAACCGGGAGGGAGCAATGCGCCCGTTTTTTTTGGTCTTTCAATATATATATATACATCGTTTTATTTATTTTTTTCGTACAACGCAGAACTGAGTACCTCGATTATAGTTCCATCAATAAGACATGGTTTTAATCACCTTGGGACTGGGCCGTCCGGTGGTCCTTTTAATTTCCTGAGAAGGCGAAGATAAGAGGTCTTTCTTAGCCCCCGGGCCGAAATCCACCGGAGGTTGCCAGGATGTCTTATTCTGCTTTTTATCCTGATTTTTTTCCCCAGCTTCCGCGCGGGTTCCTTATAGTCCTATTGGCTGAAGACCGGTGCGCGGGACGAGGTCCGTCCGATCCCAAAGAGCGTATCTTTAATCTCGTATAATTGTGTGACTTTTACGTGGCTTTGCCTTGTATCTCGACTCCCCAAGGCGGGATGACGCGGAGGGGGGAGGAGGGACGCCGAGGGATGTTGAGAGATCGAGATCGCGTGTTTCACTCGCGTTTCCTTCCTCCATACTCGAATCCGCTTTCCCGTTTCTGCTGCCCCTTGCTATTTACACTCCCACTCTGATTGTGAGCTTTTTCCGGAGCCAAGGGCTTCTAACCTCTCGACGCTCGGCTTTGATTACGCCAAAGTGTTTTTATATCAAGGTCAAATTTATCGCTATAGCTTTAACGCACTTATTTCCCAACGTTTTCGCCGCGTTGCCTTGTGTGCAGTTCTTCCCGGTGAACAAGCAGCTGTTTTCTCTGATTCCACGAATCTTACATCACGAGTAATTTCACTCGACTCGCAACATTTTGTCGGAGAGCTCGTAATTTTACGAATTCATTTGCAATCCTCTTAGTCAACAAGCCGCTAATTCAAATCAAAGAGTACTTAACGATCATTATTCCTCGTTTCTTTTTACTAATTCATACTTTTTACACGGTACTTTACAGTTCTTGCAGGCTGATTATCACACGAAACGACTGCCTCATTACCAAGGAACACACCCAGAAAATATTATTCATATCAGTACAATTTGACAGGAATATTCCTATGCGATACACGTAATAAGGTTTGATGTTTTAGAAGCTTCAAAAGATTATATATATAATATTTCAATGAACTCTATGTATTCTCTTGTAAACTCGAATCAACGATTCGAATTTAGTCGCATGCAATTTTTTAATCGATCTAATGAATTTTCCTGAGACATTTGCGTTCAAACAAATTATTTTTCTGGATCCAACAAATTGCTGTTTCAATTTCCCTCTCTGGCTTTGCATGTGACGTCGATGTGACTGATAATTGTGATTTACCAATTATTGGAATGCAAGAAACTCTTCAACTTTGTATGTTTAATTGACGTTACCTGTTTAACCATTCGCCGTTTGATCAACGATGAATCAGCTTTTTATACATGTTCTTGGTACGTTACTCACGGTTTTAATAGTTGAGCTTAATTTTTGGCGAGCTTTCTTCTCTTTCTCGGCCCCGCAGCAGCCGAGTGAGAGGCCTATTATAGTAATTTTCCCCACCTACAACGTCCCCTTGGGTTACATTCCACACGGTCAGTTCGAGGGCAAATACCACCGGACCTATACCTATTATGTACAGGCGCGGGGTGTTTGTTCAAATTGAGAGGTAGCCGGTGAGTGAGGTGAGGACAGGCGGGATAAGGATTGGGGTGAGCCAGGAGAGCTCGTGAGAGAGAGAGAGTGAGAGAGAAAGAGAGAACTGCAGAGGGGGAGGAAGAGATAGAGGAAGAGAGAGAGAGAGAGAGAGGGGGAGTGAGAGACGCGGACGGATTCAGGATGAGGCTGAAGGATTAATTTCCTCCTTGAGAAAGCTTACCCTCAAGTTATGAAGCCGGCTAAACTCCGGCCGACATCGTCGGATAAATGTTAATCAACCATTTATCCTCATCTCTGCCACGGGCATCGCGGCCTTCACAAGGCCGCGCTGCGGCCGGTTTGTACAAGCGTCCCTTAGTTTGAATCTGAAAGATCAAACAAGGCATATCCCATTACAATTGCACACCTTGCTACAGCCTTTTAGATTTACGCGGTTTGAATAACCGTGTGCCTTTATATAACGGAGCAGCAAAGATGGAGAGGAGAAAAATGTAGAGGTGGCTAAAAGCAAACTCGACGCAGAGAAACAGGGAAAAGAAGAAAAAGAAGAAGATGAAGAAGACGGAGAAGTAGAAGAAAAAGCGAATGCGAAAGCCCGGAGAGAAGGAGACAAAGGGAAAAGTGTTTGTTATTCGCCGGAACAAAGTCACCTGGGAGTAACAGCGCGGAGCAAAACCAGAATATCATGATAATGGAGTGAGCCAGTAAATAAAAACTAAAAATAAAACTATAAAAGTGGTATGGTAGCTACGTATAAGAGCATAGTGCAAGAACGCAGACACACGAAACGAGTGCCACGGCAGTGGGACGCTAGGTGAGAGACCGAAGGCCGGGGATGAATTCCGGAGAAGTTGTTTTAAAATCTTGCCTCCCGTAGAGTCGAATTGGTTGAGTGCATTATGTATGCCACGTGAAAACTAGTTACAGCTCTATAAAAGTAGCGAGTAAGAAAAAGTTGCGGATAGTCGGTCGCTGGAGGCGGTCGTAACGACGTTTTACGAACACCTTCAATTGCCCGCGTAATTCAAACGCCGGTTTCACACCGCGAATCATGAGTAGATGTAGCTGGTATACGGTACACGAGTATTGTGTATCCCAGGGCTTTATTACACTGTGTGTACAAGCCGCGGATCTACAGTGTAATCTCAAGGAGTAGCTCGAAGCTCGCGACGGACGCTGGTGGGTACGCAGAGCTAGGTGATTTTTAAAATCCCTTCACGGAGTCTGAACGCGCCTACGTGCACAGGCTCGAATTAATAAACTCCCGCGCGCGCCTCGCTCTTCGGGATAATAATGAGATTTCGGCACATCCCGGTATACAGAGGGAATAAGGTACCTACCGTAAGGTGGGTGCGCCAAGAGAAATGAAGATTTACCGCAAACCGCGAAATGTTACCGTGCTCGATGCCGGGCGGGAATTTCGCGATTTTCATATTTAAGGTAGTTTTGCACTGCATAATATGACCGACGCGTCCTTCCGTTTTTGCTCCGAAACCCATCCCTGCGGTCCCGGAGGTGCTGATTCAAACAAATTCAACCTGTAACCGAATAGAAATACTCGGCTAATACATATTCAAAACTTTTACGCGTTCGTGCTCGGTTTGCCGAATGATTCAACCCGTTGAAGTCAGATAGAACGGGCGTAGTTTGTCAGTGGAGAACGAGGCGCGAGTTTGCGACGTAATACGTCGACGGATACGTACAAAGTTTGCCGGAATGCGGGAGAGGATAAATTAAGCAAGAATGAGATTGAGTTTCCGCGGTGCATTTACACTGTATCATGTGTCCCAGAGTGTAATCAATATGCCAGCATTGAACTTTCAATTAGTGTCACTTAGCTCGACAAACACAGCCGCTCCTCTTCCGAAACCACGACACGTTCCCGGGGAGACGTAAAAGCACGATCATTGACGCTCAAACTTGAAACGTGCAGATGTGTATCATTTCGCGAGCGAAACTTCGGGCTGACTGACTGTCACTCGTTTCTCCCAAATCGACCATCTCCAAGCCGTGAGATTGGCATCGATATTCATTTTATCATGTTCAGCTCTGTTTAGGAACGTGTTATCCAGACGCGACGTGCTACGGGCATAACATATGCACCTCAAAGTAAATAGAGTACCTGCTACTCGTGTAGGCGGCGGATCCTGCTGCAGAGGTGGAAGAACGTGCCTTACTCCTTGCCGCAGGATTTACCACAGTCCGTACCTACATGAATCTTTACAGAAGGTCACAGAAACATGCACCTGCGAAACAGTTTCGCTGCGGTCGAGAACGAATGCGTACGTTCATTTGCTAGGTGGATGGTGTAGGGTCGAAATTTTCGAGGTGGGGTTGGTTCAATGGGGAAGAGAAATTTTCTTTCACGTCATCGATAATCGGAGTTCCCAACCCATCGGTGGAGCAACACTTGCATGCAGGAGTATCGAGCGAACTGTGTTCGGTCCGCGTTAATTTCGTCGTTAATACGTGAGCCGACAATGCGGACGTGAAGGAGAGCAGGATGGATGAAAGAAAAAGCCGAGCTGTGGGCGGGTAAGAGAACGGAAGGAAGGAAGTAGGTGGGTTGACTGCATACAAGACCGCTCTGGGGCATGGCTTAAAATTAAAGACAGAGTCAATAATCTGTGACGTCCAATAAAGACCGGATTTTCCCAGCTCGGATATTCCTCGCGGTGCTTCCGGGAGTTGTTTAGGCAGGACGACACAGGTCTTGGAACAGGGATGAAGGTCGTGTACCTACGAGGCGAGAGGGTTCCTTCCCTTACGTTGTATACGTACGATATTCGTTATTAATAACACCTTTCATATAATAAATCGTTGGTGCGGATTAATTTTCGCCTGCCTTCCGCGGCATTCTCTCCCTACCTCGCCTCTCTCTGCCCTGCAACCTACCCGCGAATAACCCAGCGAGGACTGCCAAAGGCAGACTGTACACAACAGCACGCACTTACACGTGTATATCCATACAATTTTGGTTGTGCCTATGCGCCCGTAGACGAGGGTGGATACAACACACCTGAACTGAACTTATACCGGTTGCGCGCAGTGGTAGACGGCGCGTGGTTTGAAGGATCCGTTACCCGGTTTGCGGAAGGAACGCGAGCCGGTCTTATCGAAAGACGTCTTAACCATGTGGTGGATAGTTTACATAGTTAAGAAACTAGAGCCGATGAGAAGGGGCCCGCCCGCCTAATTGGCAGCCTAAATAATTAACAAGCCAGGAACGTTGGATAAACACTCTCAAGGATCAACTTGGTCAAAGAGTAACCCCGCAGAAGTTGGAAGGATGCTTTGCGTGTGTGGTTGTTAGCGGCAGTGTGCGCAGCTCGAGTCATCCCCTAAACCTAAAACTTCACCATCTTACGCCGAATAAATTACAATCCACGACCGAGGTGCACTTCAGCGAAACTCCTACCAAGCCCCATGACCCAGATATTGGCACTCGAAACTGCGACTCGCGACACCCGTAACGCTTGAACGATTTTTGCCCCATAAGTTTGGCTGATTGTGAGCACCGGAAGCGATGATCGTTGGACTCGTGATTTCTTTGTTTCGCAACTTTGGAACGGTACTTTAATTTCCAGTAAAGCTGATACCGTTTCCTCGGAAATCCCCCGAAGTACGGAACCGATGGTAACAGAAACTGTAATTGTCTCCGCATTGAAGCCCGGTTGAAATTGATACTGCCGGACGAACGACCACGAACGGTGCCGAACCTTTCCCTGCAAAGCTCAACGCACTTCCTGGTCGAAGTTATTGGTCGGTGGGATTGCCGGTTCTAGTGTCAACCGCAATGCCGCGGCATGTCGATTTGGTAATTAGTGGAACAGCGTCGAGTGCAAGTTACGACCCATCGATGGATTTGTGGGTGATTTGGGGGGATCCGGATACGCCGCGGCGGCCGTTCCCCGTAGGATGTTGGAAGAGGCGCGTTGCGTATCCCAAACAGCTCCCTGGGTCTAATCGATATCCGATCGCTCGAGCGATACGTCAAGTACATCCCTTGGTTGACCGCCGATCGTCCTGGATGCAGGCGCGGAACGAGCAATGCCAATAATTAACTAAGTTTTCCATTAATCTTTGCATGGCCAGCTGCGGGCACATGCTTTCTGCACTCTGACGATATTCTCGAATACGCTTTTCAGCCATTATCCTTTTGGCGTACGGGAGGAGAGATGATGAAACGACTTTTTGAACACCGAAAACCGAGGGACTCGGAAAATTCTGCGACACCAGACCAATCTTCCTCTGAAACAATGCCAGACGAGTTTTTCCCTCCCAGGGTGGGTCTCAATCAGACTATGAATCGCGTATAAAGAGCGACCGTCGCTCACATAATACAGGCACTTTTACAATTCCGGAATAATTTTCTCCGTCATTCACTCAGTCGACGACGAAAGTCAGTCGTCGCAGTCGTTGTTGCCAATATGTGTCGGTCCGTAGCAGATTCTTCACGGTATATGAGTAACCAAATGGTATCCAGTCGGTGTTTCCGATCATTTGCGTAGATCTTCACCAGCTCTCATTGCGATGCAATACAGTGATAGCTCAGCGATGGGATGATAAATTGATAGATCCGTGTATGCAGGAAAGGTTGTTGGGATTATTTGCCGTCGAGATTTAAGTGTTTGCTTCTGACGTCCGTAGGTAAACAAAAAGGTGAAGAATCGGGGTCCGTTTTTCCTGGACGTCGCACATGTGTGTTGTTTTTTGTATAGTACCTATTTCAGCAGGTTCGTGGCGAGACCAGACTGTGTTCCCAGAGTTTTCTCGCGGATTCGTAAATAAAGTTAAAAATTGTCTCGGAGCGGGGCAAGGAGAGCTCTCTAAATTGGTTCTATCAGCGCGTTCGGTTGGTCCTATATCATGCTGGAACCAGCGGCCACAGAGAAGGAACACCTCCATCTTTCAACGTCAGTGCAGCCTAGGCTGCTACAACGCAACACAGCGCAGCCAAAACGTAACCCAACCTTATCTGCCCCTCGCCCCCATCCACCATCACCGGCATCGTCGCCGCCGCCGCCCCGGGAACCTCTGAGCTGCTCGATACCCAATCCAAGTTTTTCTGTATCCCTTCTTGACTGGCCTATCGCCGACTGATTAGCCACAGCTTGATTTGACTTGATTAATAGCTCCGGCCTGTGTACGGTGCCACTGCCATTCGTCCAGCCTTTTACCTCGGTTCCCTTACCCCGAGAGAGATGAACTTATTTTAACCGAAAGCTGACTCATCCTCGTCCTCCGGCTCCGCACACTCGATACAGCTGACGCAGGTAATTACTTCCTTGAATTTTCCTTACTCTGTTCATCCACCTTACCCTTCGCCCGGCTGTTTGTTATACGGCTATCACGACGAATCGGTGATTGGCGATAAGAGGCCTGCAGGCAGCTTCTGGAACAAAGTCTCAGACGGGGGAAAGATAATTAGCAATAAAAGAAACAACATTAGCTCCTTTGAGCGGCTGGAATCACGTATACCTTATTCCGGGCTGTACCTAGAACTGTGGCGGGGATTAGGCTGGGTCTGACTCCGGCTTTGCCTCGGCTTTGGGGACGGCATCGAGGCGAATTCTACTCGGCTTCGGAGGAATCACGTAGCGGCAGCGTTCAGGTTCGGTCAGGTCGCTTGACTTCTTGGTGAGATTAGCTTGGAAACAGATAACACCGCAAAAGACCATCGCGTAGCCCGCACCATGCCTCACTCTCCCTTCGACCTCAACCTTCAACCCTTCCACATCCAATCCTCTCCGCAGTCGGTTTGCCTCGTCTAGTGGGCACCTACAACGCTAAGAGGATGCGAGAAATCGTCTGTGGGGCAAGAACTTTGATTATCTTTCCGGAGAAAGCCGAGCGGAGCCGCGACACGGGCTTGTAGCTATCGGCGCGAATGACTCTCTGCCCCCGAGAGATGCGGCGTGTGTTGTGGTACCGCAAGTTTTCACCTTGCTACATCCAAGGCATATGTTTGTGTACTTGTATGGGGCGCCTACAATCTGGGATCGAGGTGATCTCGCCACGGATGTATCGTCCTCGGTATATATGGAAGGAAATTCTGATCCTTGTGGCGCGAGCGGCACCACGCTTGGGTTAGCTAGTGGAGGGTTTGGATTCCTCGTCGTGGAATTCCCAAGCTTCAGGCAGGTGCGCGGAGAAGTTGACTGGTATTCGCCGAATAGCAGCTTAGCTTCGAGCCTTCTTCGGGAACTGATTGTGGGTAGGTGTATCAGAATCCTTACGAGCGCTCCGAAATTGCTTTGGTGATGTGAAAACCAACGACGAATATCTTCGGCAGAAACTTGTTCCGCTCATATGGAAGGCGAATGTGGTGAAACACTTTAACGTTCTTCGGTCCGTTTCGATTGCATTGTCGATTTCAGCGACCAGTTCTGCAATACGTAGGTACACTGGAAACTTCACCTTGGAGTTCAGAGCTTATTTTCCGGAAAAAAAGATACACCTTGAGAGTGTTGTAGCGCAGTTATTACTAATACAGTACGTATTAAGTTAACCGAAAGACACCGACACTTCTTATCCGCATGAAAATTGATTTGTCTATTTATTTTTCTACCTCTAGTTGTGGAAATCGACTCGTTCAGAACAGAATACCGGTAACTGACACAGAGACTAGCTGTACATACATATTATACGATAACTTCGTCAAGCCTTGTTTTATCGCAACTTTTCATACAACTTCACCGATCTATGTCTGACGAGCCTCGGGGTTGGATTACCCTTCTATAATCGCTCCACCTATCCATGAAACTAAAGCGACGCAGGGACTTTGAGCTTTAAAACTTTATCCCCTCATTCCATGCATCAAATATGCATTTAGGTACCGATCCATACTCATAATCGGCCGATGACTTCATTTTGCGCAACGTTAATCCGCGGTGCTTTCGGCGAAAAGCAATCGCTACCTACACGAATCTCCAATATTTCTTCTTTGCAATCCCGTCATTCTCTAATTACGGAAAGAGTTGAAAAGCACGCATACGGCTCACCTGCTACAAAACTTGAATATTTCCTTGAAAAAGAAACAGCTAGCCGGAGGTCCCGAGGGCTGGTTCTCCGAGTGTTCGGTTCAACTCGAGGGCCAAGTGGCGTTCTAAAATCTTGAGGAAGTTAATTTGATTATAGTCATACCGGAGGTCGTTGCAGAGAAATAATTCAGCGATATAACGACAGTGCCGGCTCCCTGACTGGATGGCTGGCTTGGTGGCTGGGTGGGTGGGTGTTGGAACGTGTTGGTGCAGGGTTCCCGACTCTGTATACCCTCTTCTATTGTAGGGCTGTGTAGTGGCGTCGACTGGGTGCAGGGCGCGGCTGCCGTACTGATTGGCCCCCAGCTGGGGTAGCAGTAAACATTCTCTCTCGCACGCGCGAGGCTTGCTTGGCCTGGGTTGCCGGCCCCGCTCCGCCGCCCAAGAGTTTAAGCCCGATTTAATGGGGTGGAAACGCGCGGCCCGATCAAGTTGTATTCAATTATCCCTCCCCCTCTCTCTTCTATACTACAACCCCCTTATACACGGTGTTCCGGAAAGATACTGTCGAGGACACCCGGGAGCATTCGACCACTCGTTCGCTTTCCACATCGTCGCCTGCTGTACGGTAACAGTGCATAAACGTCGCTGATCTTACTCGACTTCTTGCTATTGAAGAGTTTCTTAGAAATTGAGTTGGGAGAACCTCAGGCTGCGAGCTACGCGAATTCAGACAACTCGTTTACATAATATAGGACTGAAAGCTCTTTGATGTCGCGCGAAATTGTTACTGCTGACGATTCAAATTTTTGATGAAATTTCTTTTTCATCCTCTGTTACGTTGCACAAGCGTGTACATGACAGCTTTGAAATTTATTTCATGGTTTCTTTAATTACGTTAATTTGTTGATCTATTTATTCGTTCATTATATTAAACAACTGGGGCACTCTGCGTCATGAAACAGCCCTTGACGCCAAAGCTCAGGAAATTACTCATCCAAGAACGGCGCCGTCTGAAACCGAGTCGTTTCGGTGACATCGCGGTGCTAAAGAGCAAACGGTCATTTCCCCGTCAGTCAAAATAAACCGCGGCATACCCCAAATTACGGTGGTAAAAAGTATTATGTAACAATTTCTTACTTCTCGAAAGCTTCTCACGTGAACAACTTTTATTTTTGTACTTTTGCCGATTAGTATCGTTATACTTCCATTCCGAGCATCTAATCGCATATTAAAAGCACCAAGTTTACGTCAATGCTCATTGAACGGCGCATTTAAGCCCATTTCTTGACACAGAGTTCGAACGACAATGATTCGTTAATGAATGAAGGAAAAATTTGTGAAATTTTGAACGGGGAACTCCGCTTCCAACATCATTTTCCTTTCTCGAATGTCTATCAATTCGTGTTACTTCGTTCCGCAGGTAGAGCCCAAGTTGTATTTTAATCAGGATATCACTGTCAGCCTGCACTTAGCGTGAATATTAATATCGATCTAAAATTTGGTTTAACAGTGACTCGTTAATGCAGGGAACTGTCCCGTCCGTTTTTTCTCGCGACACCGCGTAACCCGGCGAATCCTTTCGCAAACGGTTCAAACTTCCATCTCCTCTCTTCGCCGCAATCCCAACCCCAACTTCGACTGTGATTCGCCAGGGACGTAGTCTCGGTACATAGCGGAGGCTACGCAAAAGTTACAGTCGACTCCGAGCGGTGTACACACAACAGTAAGCTTTTCTGTTCACCCGCCTGTGCTTGACATTATTCTTCGAAGTTCCTTCATCGGTGTACGTTCCATCGTTCTTTCCCGGAGTGAGGTATACATAATTTACATAAGAGAAGTCTCCTGAATTCGCTTGATGTCACTCGAAGCTACTTGAGGTCACTTGAAATTATGACGCTAGTTGAAGTTTGGCGAAGTCATTTCAATTTACTTGAACTATTTTAAAACCTCTTTAACTCGCCAAGTCCATTGGGGTCACAAGTACGCTGAATGCTCAGCGGTAGAATGGTCAATCAGTCGGATATCGCCTATCTATCTACTATAATAAATAATAATAATAATAATAACAACAACAACAACAATAATAATAATAATAACAATATTCGACGGAGTGGAGGAAAAACGGACAGGCTGAAGAATCAATAAAATTTTGACGAGGAAGGGAGGCGAAAGGGGCTTAAAAGTTGTCGGGAACGTTATTATTCCGAGCGTCAAAGGCTTAGACTTTGCAATAATAAGAAGGGGAAGTGTAGAGAGACACCGTACGTATACGGAGTGAGTGTAAGCTCTGACTTAAGGCCTGTTATAGCGGTGCCGTACAACCTTGGGGTGTTATACCTTTATACATGCATTATCCGGTGATGTTGATTACGGTTTGGGATCAACTGATCAAACCTGTACTACCGGTCCCTAAGTAACCGGTAGCTAATAATAAGTAGCTTAAACCTCAGAGCCGAGCAAACTTGTCGGGTGGCTAATATCGGGAACTTGAGCTTTCGCTCACGCAAACCTGATACAAACTCAATTTTTACAGCAAATATGTACCGAGAAAATCCGTATTCTATTATTAATATTTATGGTACTTGAACTTTTTATGATCTGTGTTTCGTCTCGACTGGATCTACGAATAATTTTTTTAGAATAATTTCCGACAGGCCGTCAACGTCTCGATATCAATTTTCTCATCTCGTTCGCCTGTACGAATTCACGTACCTATTTCTGCGTTTCATTTTGGTGAAATTTCCGCGTTAACTATTGACATTACCAATTCGTAGGAGCGGACAATTTCTATACCTCGCAGCTTGCCTCGAGGAGAGTCGTACAGGGTCTGAAACTTTACGGACATCCATCCGTTTAATGAACCATGTGCAGGGTTGCGTGATCCAAGATACCGTCTGTGATTAAATTGGGTTTAACTTCTACTGTATCATCGTGCTCATCAACTAATTACTCTCCCTTTATACCTTTTTTTCATACTGTGAATTAAAAGCTCGAGTGACGATATCAAAGGATATTTAAAAAAATGTTAATCGCGTCACTTCAGAATTCTGATGCAATCTCATTTCACTGAAATCTTCAACGTGGGCGAAATTCAGAGTAACAGTGATATTCTGCAAAACGTCAAGAGGGCGAAAATGCGCGCGAGAGAGAGAGAGAGAGAGAGAGAGAGATAGAGCAAGAGGGAGACATCCAAGCAGACAGAGCTGCGGAACTAATATCGCATCTAGGTAGCTGTACGTAGTTTCTTGCCGCAAAACACTGAGCTGCAAAGCGATATTGCCTTCTCGTATACTCCTGTTCGTAATTAGGCAGAACATCGGTCTTCGCGGACGCAGAACGTCCGATGTAAATTAGATCCAGCGTACATTTGTTGACCCTTGTACAAAACGCCGACCGAATCGCGATTAGTCGCAATGCCGTGCAGTGCGGATTCCGAATCGGATATACCATACATATACGCTGAGGATAAATTACTTTATCGCTTCAAGTAGTAGAAACACGCGTGCATGGCAAGCAAGGCAAATAGGATAACGTTTCTCTTCCGTATGGAAAACGCGGAACCGGGATCACCGCTGCATTGATGCCGAATCAATTCCTATACCTCCCATACATGCACGTATAATACATACATATGTGCCTCGGCAATCGGAAATCGATAGCAATTAATACACAGCGAATATTTCAGGGACATGATCAAATTTCGCGGAGGAATTTAGTTTGTCTCATCCGGAGAACACGTACGTATACACGAGGGTACAAAGTTCAGCGCGAAACGCCACTTCGTCATCTTTAAACGCTCCAACGCACGCGGCTCAATGGTTTCGTAGTTTTTTTTTTCTTTTTTTATTCGTCGTTAGTTGCCTCGGCTTGGCAATCGCCGATATATTCGAAAAATGAATTCATCGCTTCACAGCATTGCGAAAATAACTACCGAATCTCATGAGAGAAAAACGAAGCTTCGCGATACTTGATCAGAGAAATTCCGGTATACGTTACGACTTGAGGATAATCAATATCATTCCCACTATTATATTCCGCACATTTTCCTCCTCATTCAATCATTGCCCAGCAGAATTTCTCCCCTCGACAGATTTCATTCAACAAAATTATCATTCCCGTTCCAGCGTCTATTTACAGAAAAGGAATTTTATCTCTATAATTTTCATGCAACCAAAGCTAAGTCGGGCAGAAAGTTTCCGGCGTATAACGAATGTGTGTAACGTGAATTCGATCACGTAACTGTGCAAGAGATATTCACAAAAGCAACATTAAAGGTGGTCTCTAATTTCTCCAGTAACGTTCTCAACGTTTTATTTGTTTAGACTGCTGCTGCGAAACGTCCAGACGTCAAACAAAATAAGACCGACTCCTGTGCAGATCTCTCGGTTTTTTTTTTTATTTTTGTTTCGAGAAGATCTCGGCTGATTAACGAACGCTCAGCAAATTGAATCCGACTCGGTTTTCGGACCTCGTATGGCCGTCACAACAAGGTTTTTAATCCTCTCCCTGCCCCCTATCAATCTTCCGCAGTACACCGCACCTCCCTCATCCTCAGCTACGATACAGACATTTTCTACTTGGGCGCCAAAGAGTCCGTAAAAATTCTATCGAACTTAGCGATTAGGGATTATACGCCGGGGATTCGACCACTCCTTTTCGTCCTGTCTTCTCCGAGTCGCGTCTGACGGTCAGAAGGACGTTTTTTGGCGCGTCCAAAATAGCCTCAGAGTTTTGGTTCTTTTTTTTTTCCTTTGCCATTCGGAACCGCGTACTGAAGGGTGGCGTTTCAGCCTCCGGGACTCTTTCTCTCCTGCGTTCGGCAGGACGAAAACTATGCGAAGCATGCCTTTTGCGGTTCCTCGCTGCGTCGCGCTGCGACAAAGCAGACCCCGAGGCTTGGGCGGGGTATACATTGAAGCTGCGATGAGGATGCCGAGTTGTACACGCGTGCATGTCGTAGCCTGCAGATACCGACACACTTGCTCCGGTAGAATCTCGCCGAATTAACTCAGACGACGAGCAAACGTTTCGCCGTTTCGCTGCGCAAGCTTTCGCCTTCGCGAGCTTGCCGTGCGCCAGTGCAGCCAGGACTTCGAGTCCTCGCAACCTCGGCAGCGAGGCATCGAAGGCAGAAAACTGTGCGAAGGAACGAGGACGACATGCTCCTCTGGTCTGCCGCCGCCTTTCTTTACGGCGCAAAACAATTTCTGCGCATACTTTGACAACAACGCGAGCTGTTTCACCGACTTCTCCTCTTGCCCCTCGAGCCGCGACGTGACCGGGAGACTTTTATGTCACGGTCCGGTGTCCCCCAAAAGTCACTGCATACCTTGTGTGAAATTTATTTTTTTCACCCCCAGCTGACGGTCACACGTCGATGAATTTTCTGCTAAACCATACTAATTTGATTTACGGTCCCCGTATACTGTACGGAATTACCGCAGGCCTGCTGCTCTATCTCGCCCTACATGGAATAAGCTACAGAATCGAAAGGTGCCTTTTTCAATTACTGACAATGAGGTGTGAATGAAGTTGAGGATTGCTGCACGATGAGGAATAAAGGTCCGTCTCTCCGTCCACGTTATTGAGAGTGAAGAAAATTTCACTTCGTATTAGTACTAAGGTTTCATTTCTTTCGTATTAATATTCATTCGTCCTGCTGTTCTTTCATGACCTCTCCGAAATCTATATAGCTTAAAATTACGCTGAATACAGGTATATTTCAAGATGGATGAGAATAAGGAAATTCCAATGTTAGAAATCAGGTCAAATTCCAGAGAGATAAAAATGTACAGCAACGCGTTGTATACCTAAGTAGATATAATACGTACCACGATGCGCTCCTGAAGCCGGAGCTTCTTTTCCCGCACTTCCGATAAATAAAATTGAATATCCGCGCAACAATTCTGTAATTACGTATGAACGTTCAACTACGGTAAAACAATTTTCCGGTGTTTTTTTTTTCTCATCCTCAGCACGAAATATCGATCAATTGTTTTCTTTTTCTCCTATAAGCTATAATGTGATTATATTACATTTTCAACGGTGAATACCAGACGTTATAGAAATAGTTGTATAGCAGAAAGGTGAGAAAACGGGATGCACATCCTGTTAAAAATCATCCCTTAATAAATGGCAACGATTCTCGGTGTTTCCAGAGGTGCGGAAATTTTCCGTTTTTAAACTTTTTCAGGACCGGTGAAAGTTTGCGGCTGGCGTGGTAAAAAAAAAGGGGGCAAAGGGGTGAGAACGAATTAGGGTGCAGACGTGATTGAAAGCGCGAAGTGTTGAGAGAAAAATGGTAAATTTTAATCGACGGGGAAAAAACCCCCGTGTTGGCTGACGCGAGTGCAAACCGTGTATACATATATGTAGCATGCACCGATTATTACACGTTACAGGAATGAATAATTCCACTTCATTGAAATGAGTTATTACACCTAATCGCGTGAATTATTTAACATTGAAGGTAAAAACAATATAAGAGAATGCAAAACGTCACGGCGCTCGAAATCGTCGACGTTAAACGAACGCCTACATTAGGCCTGAATGATCCAGCGATGGGTTCGAATTATTTTTCAATTACACCGGTGATTCCCAGCTCCGTTAATCATTTGCCGAAATTGGGTATTCGCCGAGGCTTTTAATGCCGAGTAATTCAGAGCTACCGCGTCTTTGCGTCGATATCGACTTACCTACATAATTAGAGCGGGGCCATTTAACTCTCATCAAACTCGCGGCTCACCCTTCGAACAGCTTTGATGTATTAACACCGGGAACTGTACGCGATAGTATCACGTGTCGAATTTGACAGCATCCGGTTTTGGTTCTCGTCGAATTTATGCCGTCCGTAGGTATTATCCGCATATTTCGCTCATTTTGTTCCTTCGCCTGAGATCGCGAATAACGCGAATCGTCTCGGCGGAAATTCCTAACAATCTGCAACAAAGGAGCAAACTATGAGTGCCTCTTCCTTATTAGCATCTTTCCGCGGGAAGGTAAAACTGCAACGCGTTCACGGAACGGCATATTTTCGAATCTCGTTATTTTCCTCGAACTACAAGACCGGCCAACCTCCGGGGCTTTTCTTTATCTTCGCTCCATTTACCGTTCCCTTTCTAAAAAAACTACCAAGTCAACCAACAAATGGAAAAAAACGTCGGTATCTCTTTTATCTTCCAACTGAACCGTCTTCTCTCCCTCTTTCCTGGCTAGTTTCGCAATAAATTGTAGCCTGAAATCTACGCGAGGCAACCAGCGCGTTCCTTCATCAAACAACTTTCCTAGCAATAGGCAATTTTTTTGACCATCTTTACACATATATATATATATATACATTTACTTTTGAGTTTGCATAAAAATACAAAAGTTGAATCAGCAGCGTGTATTTATTCCATAACAATTACGATCAAACAGATGTCACTGAAAAATTTCTCTGCGAAATTATATAATCGAAAAAAAACTCGAAGGTAAGCGGAATTTCGGCACACGAGTTACGGATGCATACGCGTACATCACACGACGTATTAAGAGTACATTTACGAATCCTCAAAAGAAGAAAATGCGATTCTTGTAACGGGCCATTATAATGCTTTGGGATTTCGAGAGCGAGTGAAACGGCGGTATAAAACTCATGTCGAAAGTCAGCGGATCCTTTGTGAAATACATCCCGCACTCTCTGGGCCTTTTGTACCAATTTGAACCACACAGGGGCATGACGAGGCGGCGTCTAACCTTGTCCGCAACCCTCCGTTCCCGCAGCTGTACCCTGACCCTTGGCTTTCGTTTCCCGACTCTCAGCCGCGGGCTTCTCGGTCCTTTTAAATGGATCGAAAAAGCCAGGATAAAGTAGAAGAGAAGAGGTCAATTTTTGAGATTCCTTTTCCTTCTTTTGTCCCGCCTCCTCCTTCCTCGTCCTCCTCTCTTTTCCGCTTTCTTTTTGCTCTAAACTTTATAAAGAAAAGGGGCGGGTGGAGAGACGGATGAAGCGATACATAGCGTCGGCCTTTATTATGCCCCGAGGACTGTATACGCTCCCTAAAAACAACTCGGACAGAGAGTATAGGAGAATAAAATAAAATAAAATGAAATAAAATAAAATTGGAATACCGAGTAAAAGCGTTCAAAGCGTGGCGGGTCAATCGTGACTGATTTATTGGAATTTTATAAATTACTCCCGAAATACCTGCACCGGATTATTTTTCCTCAGTGTGGCACGTGAAATGGGAAAACGAAACAATTCCTCGGGCATCGTGCCGCTCGCACACCTGCCCGATTCTCGTCGATAAAAATTTCTATTTCATCGTATCACGTGTGGGCGAATTGTCGCAAAAGGCGCGAAGCATTCGAGTTGCACGGATTGGCCATCGTCTCGGGCGAGGAACGGCTTGACTGAATAATTCGGGTGGGGCCCGGTGACAGATGCTCGTGATTAACGGGCCGCCACGCTCCTCAGATAAGGAAAGACGACGCGGGGTGCCCGGCTCGGCCACATTCATACGTAATAGGCAATACACTTTGGCTCTTTGTTTCCCCGGATTACCGATATCTACCCTTGACCATTCCCTGCCCCTCCGAAGCATCATCCATCACCCAACCCGTCATAACGCAACAGCTAGCGCAGCGAACCATGTTCGACAGTATGGCTCATTGTCAGCTGATCCTGACGCAGCCTCCAAACTTTACCTCTTCGGTCTTTTCATCGTGGAAAATATTTTATCGCGGTGGTTACAAGAAGAAAGAGGCTTACCGCGTGGATCGCAAACTTGACGACGTTCTGGGTTTGGAGAAAACTATATTTCTTTCAATCGACAGTTTTCTTTGGCTTGAAATTCACGCGGTGACATTAATGGGTCGGCGGAACTGTACCGCGTTTATAAAGCTCGGTAGAATGCGGCTAAAGTTCGATCGCATTCTTCAACTTACGTTAATATTGAGTACATAATTAGGAATGTTTTGAAGAATTTTGCACATTTCCCTGAAACGTTTTCCCGCTAAAAGCACCTCGAACAAAATATCCGACAGTGAATGAAAATCGATGATAACGTACCGTCAGATGTAGGCAGCGCGTAGTTTACCGAAACGTATCGAATTGGCTTGTGCCATATACGGCGTAAATTATGCAACACATCAGATCTATACGAGAGAAGACACGAAATTGTGCAAATCGCGTCGAGATTAATCATCGAATGCATGAATGTACGTAATAATTTGAGGCAGTAACAATTATGACTGTATGTATCAGGTTCGGTGACAACCGCCGGGGTATTGGCGTCGTGTTTATAATGGTTGTAGGATCTCGCAGGGGTTGACAGATTGCTCGAAGCGATACATATACATATACGTATAAGAGACGAGAGTCTACACGGTGAGGAATTTATGTTATTTACCAAAGAAAGGGTAGAGGTTACTTACACGTATACGTATTACGTATACGCGTGGTATCTATATGGGGAAAACGCCGCCCCCGAGAAGACTGAAAGGTGTGCAAACAGGCGAGGTGGTAGAAAAAGCGTTTCCCCGTGTTATTTATTGCGCGGACCGATGAGTGTCATTTAAAATTTCGATATAAATTAATTTAAGGGGCGAAGGGGTTCCTAGGCGGTGCTGTGCAGTGGGACGGGGCGTAATGGCTCGGAAAATGAAGTTCTTGTAGCTTGCCGAGAGAGAATCCCGCCCTCCTCCACCCCCACCATCCTCCACAGTCTCTCGAGCTCCTCGCCCCAGCATCCTCAACCCCCTGCACTCGCCTTTCGCAAAACTCGCCGCCTCCGAACGCCGACGAACAGTTACGAACCGGCGTTGCCTCCTGAAATATCCCTCCTCTCCGAGGGTGCAGCAGCCCTCTCTGCTCCCATCTCCGTCGCTATTATCTTGAGTAAACAGACTCTACCTGTGCTTCCGCGAATGCTAGATAGAGTCGTATGTTATCAAAATCCTTTCTTACTACGAGCCCCCGGTGATACTAATTTTCAAATATTATTACGTCCGCTGCTTGGCTAACCTCTTTGCATACCGTACAGTACCTGCACACCCTACTTACAGGTTGGCTCCAGCACGGCATTTTCGCTCATCGTCGGTGTAAGTACAATAAAATATCTCTCCGTCACTACAAAAGCTTTGACTTCAACATTTTTAGGGTGGAAAATTTTATACCAGAAAAGACGAATACACTGAGAAACAAAAGACCACTCGCTTCGACATCGAACGAATGATTCAAACTTAGTAACACACCGATTTCGAGTAATTTCGATCCATTTTTACTTCATCGTGGGATTTTCCTCAATTTTTAGTACAACGAGTGATTTTCATTGGTTTTCAACGTTATTTCCGATTTCCAATGATTTCCGAGCATTCCAGGTGATTTTCTGGATAGAGTCACTGGAAATAGTTGAAAATCGCTGAGATACCATTGCAAAACAATTGAAATTACTCGATAAATTGTAAATGAATCGCAAATATTTCAATCGCCTCGATCGATTCCTCGTTGTTTCAAAATACATTTTCAAGTTTCTTTGATTTACGATACAACATCAAACCGTTAAATTTATGACTTTAGTGCCTGAGCGAACGGCTGACTCCGCACTGATAACTACACGTAAGAGAAGACAATTGCTTTACTATACATACCTGCATAAACCGCAGCGTGTTTGTTTTCGGCGTAAATGTTTCAGGGAGTTTCGAATATCGAGACTCTCAACCTTAGGCCAATTTTCTGAAATCCGGAGGCACACGTTCCAGATTCCCTCTATGTCCACGTCTAAATTCCGGGGAGCCTCTGTGTCCCTCGAGTCGCGCACATTCCCGCTTTAGAACCTTGGAGCACTGAAATGCGACGTTATGCTACAGAGAATTTACGATTTTCAAAGTTACCCAGCTGCTGAACGTCGAATAGCGGTTGTGACATGCGTCCAATAACCGCGGTACGTACAGACGGCGATTTTAACTCAACTTGAAATTCGGCTTGTCGGCTACACAGACGCGAGTATCTCTTTGGCTGTGCGCATGTGACAAAAAAACTTGGACAATATTACGCACTAAACGAAAAAAAATTTCCAATACGGTATTTTATAGATTTTCGACCGTATTTAGACTCTGGCTCGTTCCAGAATTGAAAGTACTGTCAACATATAGTCCATAGTTCGAGTATTCCTTTTCATTTTTCACGGAAATTCAATTAGCTCCGATAATTGGTTTTTCATTTATGACAATTGACGCGGAAAGAGGCGCGATATTTTGAAATGATTTTTCAAACACTCGCGTGGTTGTGTAAGATTGTTGTTCATACGTCGGAATTTCACTGATCACTTGTCACTATTATTGCAAAAAATACTGTTTTCAAAGATGACGAATTAATCAGGGCGAAGATCGTTAATCGTGCCGAAATGAAAGTACCACAGTAAATGAGCCCAACATGCAGTAACGATTGTCTTAAAATAATTACTATCATAGGTACCGTTCAAATTAATGAAGAAATACGATAAAAAACAAGTTCCGACACGTTCAAAGTTGCAAATCAACCATTATCAAGTATAATCGGTTGATCTCCCTAAATATGTAAAATCATACGGTTGCCTGTATCGCGAAGCCGAATGATCCGCGGCGAGTGATCGCGGCTCGACTTTCGCCTCTGCAGTTGCTGCAATTTCCCAGAGAAATGATAACGATTATGGTTCGAATGCAGCCGTGTCGTTGTCAATGGCTACTAATTATCTGGCCGATGCACCGGGCTGGCTGTCAGTGGTGGACAGTAGCGGACAGCGGTGGGTACCCGAGGGGACATCGTGGACCCGAAGCTACAAATGTTTGCGGTCGTGTAAACCGATACAATTTATGCTCGGCGTTCCGGGCATGGGATGGTATGGGAGACTATGGGTAACCAGCACCGCGGAATCGGCCAAGTGTTGGCTGCCCCTACCCCCTTTCAACCCCCTTTCAGCCCCCTCCATTTGCTCCACATATGCTTGCACGAATCCGCGATATTTGAACCCCGTGCGCGTGCCGCGTTCTGTATCAGTTACACCAAGCCGCAATGCATAGCTACACCAATAACAACATGATCATCGCTCGCCTAGATCCATGACGTCAAATTATTCGACATCCCCGTTGTTGCGTATTCTGTTGCATAATATGCAGCCTTGTTGCATCGCATTGCACTGACTAGTGCATGGTTATCGTACATCGATCGCGGCTGTAAAATTATATCTAGTCTTACTTTTGTCCCTCTGATTTTAAAGAGATTAGAAAAAAAAAATTTTTAATCCACACCAAAGATTTTAATTGCGTTGCAGATTATTCGGAATTTTGAAAACACCCAATTTTTACAATTTTCGAAAGTGTCTGGGGTCCGTCGTCGTCGAATACAGTCTCGGCTTCATTTGACGCAATCAGTTAGAATTCGTTCGAAATCTTGAATCATTGAATTGATTACTTTTGAGTCGTTATGAATTTTTACCGTTAGAAATTTTGAACGAAACTTTCCTGTAGATTTTCCTATAGGGTTTATTGATTGAATAAACTGAAAACGGAGTGAATGAGAAGCCCCTGCGCAGTACGTTTGCGAATTAGCCTTAGCTAGGGAAAACGAACCGGCAATTTTACGGGGAATGAAGACGAGCGCGAACGCGCGTGATAAACACTAGCGGCTTTTGGAAAACCAATATTTATTGCACCGTGTTGAAAATAATGGTATACCGTAAATTACAGTGCAAACAGGTTCGCATTTTGGAGACCGCCGCTCTCCATGCCTGTTGTTTTCTACACGCATGAATCTCAATGTTTTCAATCGTATATTTGTCAAATAAAAAAAGAAAAAAATGCATATACATATATATGTATATATATATATATATATATATATATATAGGTATATTTCACACTCGCACCTCGCGTTAATATACTCTACGAAAAAAAAAATTCAAGTTTTCTTTCTCTATCGTCAGCGAATGCTTCATGTAATGTAATCCATTTCCAGGTCTTATCAAATTCGCGAAAAATTTATGAAAACGTCACAGTTTCGGTAGTAAGCTTACTCGAATTTTTAGAGCGGATTTATGCCGCGACGAGTTGATCGCTGATTGTGTGTCGAAAACTGGGTATTAGACTCATCGTTAAAACGATATCGGATTCGTCAAGACGTCGGCGAAACTGGAGAGGGGCGAATATACGCGGCGTATCGAGAGCCAAGGCGACTGCCGTACTAGAGCGGCTGATTGTTCTTCGTACACTCTGTAGTTATACAAAGTGAGCGCAGCTGGTTGCCAGCGCCTGTTGCTTATCGTAAGTGTCTTTGCATTAGAATCGTATCGCCAAGAAACAGGCACGCACGGCGCAAATAAATACTCCGGCATTACACCGACGTTTCATCGTTTACCAAATCCCGGAAATCGCACGATCGATCAAGGCAGACACCGTGAAACCCATACATTTTCGCAATATTATACGCTTAGCTCGCTTTACACGGTCGATCGTACACTTTAAATGATCCGGAAAGTTTCTCAAAATCGTAAAGAATTCTTACATATAACTACGACGATCTGTTGTAACAATGTCGTATAAATAATAAACGACAGTGAAGACGGCGACGAGTTCAATTTCGCGTTCGAAACCGAGTATTGTATAATTGGAATTCATCCAATTAGTACGATAACCTCCAGTGATAGCTTGCTTATATCTGTCTTATCGAAATACAGAGAGCATGTTGTAACGCCGCGCGTTATAAAACCGGGGCGAGTCCACCTTGCAAGTATTGAAAAATGTCCCCATGACGTCAGAGCCTGGTTTTCAGCGCCATTTTATCACCGGATAAACTAAGTTTTTTAGTTTAATGGAGGCAAATCGTAATTTTTGGAGTTTCAAATTACCCGTGTCACACAAATTAATCAAACTTAATCAATAATATATTTGTTCTACTATCCGCACGCGAAAAAATACAGTCAACCAGTTTTAACCTGGTTGCATTGAGTTGATTTTTTTCCACCAAATCACGCATTGCAAAGTTTTAATCCGAATCAGTGTGCCGAAATTTCTAAAAAATTAAACATGTCAGTGACACATCAAGCGCATCCGACGCATATTATGAGTACATAATTTTATTAAGGCCAAATTTCAACGTCGAATAACTATCGGCTCGATGCCACCGTCGAGTAATGTAATTGGCTTAAAAATCTCAGCACGTTCCTGTTCCATAGCAGAGTGGAATAGTTTGGTAATCGAACCGCACTCATTGCATGACCTGATTAATTAATTAGTTGCAATCAAGGAAATTCGCGGAAATCAGAAAAGATTCAATAATTGATATATTACTATGCTCGGAGCGTCTTGAAATAAAGGAAATCTACATTTTTGGATTATAGCATTGTAATTTCGTGCATTTTGATTGAGCCGATTTGATTAAAAAACAAAAACACACACGCACAGGCAGAATATTTATTCTCTCTTATTCGCCCTTTCAACGAGTCTTCGACGTATCTCGAGATAGACCGTAAAGTTCATTTCCCTATTATATGTTACACGCTAAAATGTTGAAGATTGAACACCGAATTCGCTCGTTGCAATTAGCGCTGCTTATGTCATCGGTATAGAGATAGAAACGTTTCACTATGACACGTAAATGGCACTAGATTTCAGGTGTCACGATAGCTGGCTATAGAACACAGATGCCTTAGCGTCTATGAAGCCGACTGCAATGAGGCAGAAATTTACAACGGGCAAATGTCTGGAGTATTGTTAGAGTACGTCGAGACATTGAGCGTCTCCTCACTCGAGTTTGACTCGAGTCTCGCGACCTCCGACTTCAAATAACCCCAAAATTACGTTTCATCCTCGTTACTACACGCCTCGTCCCCGAGTTCCCCATAAACTCTCGAGTCTAACTCACCGACAAACTTTAGGAGTACGTTTGCTGTTACTGCAATGATATCATTGTGTGTACATTGTATGTAGATTATACGTATGTGGTGTATAAAAAATTGACGAAGAGTGAAGAATCGCTTGGTACTTATAGGTATATCAGTGCAGATTCGACTCCTCAATTTCATTTATACCTACAGCAAATTTTACAACTACACCAACATAAAAATAACATTTAAGAAAAGTTTGAGATCAAGATTGTATCGTTTGAGAAGGACGTCGTACGGAACCAACGTAATTTTTTTTTTTTAGGCGGAGGCGCCAAACCTACGTTAAGCTCAACACTACGTTTTTTGAATCGAACACCATGTATTTTTTTTTTTCATAACATCGCTAATGAGAGCTGACAATGAAAATAAATAGCATTAACGAATCGCGAATAAATTGTTGTCAGCCGTATCGTTTAAACAGCATATTCAGTTACAACTCGTGTTTATTTTTGTAGGAGGGCCGTTTCCAGTTAAAGAGAAGAGTGAATGGGATGATAGAAAATAACAAACTGTAATAAGAGGAAAAGTCAGAATAAACTTACAAGTACAAGATGTCAGCGGATAATGAAAAGGTGATAAGCAGCATCATTCCGAAAACTCCAACGCCTCGAATGTCTCTTGGGCAGTACATGCTGAACTGTCTACGCAACAATGGAACAAGCGTTGCACAAGTACGTATCATAGTTAATATTATTGTTACAATTATCATTATACGATTCTAATAAACCTTGCCTCACAAATTTTTTGAACGCTCAAGTAGCCTGTTTTGTGGTAATAAAAAGTGATCAGAGCCTCGTCCGACGACAAGTGACTGATAAACGATCGACAATATAAAATCGAGATGCCTTCCGTTCGATGAATCAACGATGAATGGTACTTTACGTTTTAATGAACGCTATTCAAAAACAGTTCCGCGGACGAACGGATCGATCAATATGTCGGTTTCCCAGTTCACTCCGTCTGCTCGCTGGACTTTTCCATCTTTTCTATTAAAGCTTGCCCCCGTTGTGAATAACACTTGTCAAAGTATGATAAACAAAATTTAACCGCATTTTTATAATTCCGACAGAATTGTGTCGAAAAATTCAATCACAAGTTGTCAGAATAATTTCTTGCCTTCTACACGAACGGAAAGGATTATTTGAGTCAAGTGATATTCGTTCGATTCAACTAAATGCTATAGTCAAATGTGGCGAATATAATACTTACTTGATTCAACAAAATACTTTTGTCGGACGAAATACTTGCGAATCGAACATGTGCGATAGTTTTTGCTTATTTGTAGCCAATATCAATTTCGGCGACTCGAAACTTTTTTCGTTGATGATAGACCTGATGACAAATTTGTCTTACGTTAACTGTATCTATCTTCCTAGCTGACTACCGGGGTTTATAACTATCTCTGAGGCTACTTTCGAAGCGGGAAAGTTCACCGCCTAGTGGTTGTTTATAGTACTAGTATACTGATGTTTACGATGAATATATTATCTACGTGTTTCAAAGCAAGTGGTGTTCCTTTTACCTCGTAAACAAATTAGTGCAACTGATTGAACCAGTTACGCCAAACAAGCTCCGGTTAGATCAACAAAGTATGGCGTTCGATCGGTGTAAATTTTTTGTTGGCTAGATTCATATCCCTATTTTATTTGAAGTACCTAATTATTTCTGACAACGAACATGCGTCTTGAAGGAACAACACACAAACTTCAAATGAAACGATATTTACTTGACTCAATTTCGGAAATACATCAAGAGATTCACCCGAATCGATACTTCACTCGATCGCGACGAGAAAGGCTTTTGTTGAATCAAGGAATTCGCTTGACTAAATCATTTTGACAAATCAACCAAATCGAAATTGTTGAATTGAAGTCATCGTATTTCGAACAAACAACGGATACTAGATTGAAGAGAGTGGCATCCAACAAAATCTATTTTGTTGGTTCAAGAACTCCTTTCCCTTCGTGTATGAACTTCTCAATCGATTCACCTAATTTCAACACTGATATAAAACAGGTCGACGCTGTCACGGGAGAGACGCTCAAATACAACGAGATATTAGAGCAGAGCATTCGTTTGTGCGAGAGTCTACGTAAACGAGGGCTTAAGAGCGGTGATCACGTCGCTATTTCAAGCGAGAACCGATTGAATCTGGTCATTCCTACACTGGCTTCGCTTTACTTGGGCGCAGCGATAGCTCCCCTGAACCCAACTTATTCGAAAGGTATATTCAATACTTACGTACCGAGACTGATTTTCAGTTCCGTCGTTGACGGGACGAATTTTCTGAATTCGTCGCTGATCTTGTCCTTCTAAGCTTGTACCTCCGCTATACACAGCCGAGCTGTTGCACGCTCTGAGTATTTCAAAGCCGAGCATAATCTTCGTGTCACCTCGATCGGAGAAGCTCGTGCTGGAAATAATCGACGAGATGAATCCGAAGCCGCTGGTCATTCAACTCTCTTCGGATGCCGATTCCTCGGGTATTCCCACCCTAGCGGACATCCTTGCCGAGACTGAGCCAGTCTTGGAACTTGACAGCTTCAGTTGCGTCGAGCTTCAGGGCTACAAGAAGCAGGCCGCTGTCATTTTGTGCTCCAGTGGCACCACTGGATTGGCAAAAGGCGTCATGCTGTCTCATCACAACCTCCTGACTCTGGTCCAACATTTCAAGTGAGTTCGTACCAGGTTTAAGTTTTTGCGGGAATGTTTTTGTTGGCTTGAAAAGATGTTCCCTCGCACGCGTGACGGTGCTAGGCATTTGCCGGGTCGACGAGAGCACTTAGCCGACAAACGCGGCAATCGGAATGTACGCCCTGTAATAGTCAGGGCGCAGCAATAGGGTCACGTAATCAAGTAACTAGACCGAGAGCACCGGGGCGAAGATATACGTATAGGTATATAGGGTAGCGGTAATAGCAAACGCGACGAGTGAATGTAGATACCGAAATTCCAACTTTCAGGAATCCGGACTTCGTGAACCTGAATCCAGACCGTCCGCTACTCGGGCTTTTGCCATATTTTCACGGTTACGGTTTCTCACTGGTTCTCGGGCTGATAGCCACCAGAGGAAAGGCCATCGTGATGAGCGAGTTCGACCCTCTGGTCTTCCTCAGCGCCATACAAACTCACAAGGTGGCGATCGTCCCGCTGGTACCGCCGATCATGGTGTTCCTCGCCAAGCATCCGATCGTCGCTAAATTCGACTTGAGCAGCATTCAAGAGATCATTTGCGGCGCGGCTCCGCTCTCCGAGGAGGTTACACGATTAACGCACTCGGTTGAAAATACCAACTCGGTATGAAACTTACGCGTTGCTCATTTCCCCCACAGATTCAAACGGCCGTGATGCGACGTCTCGGCGTCCCCTGCATCCGTCAGGGTTACGGCATGACCGAGACCACGGTGATAGTGTCCCTGAGTCCAAAGACGAAGAACAAGAGCGGAAGCGCGGGAATCATATCACCCGACACTTTGTGCAAGGTTGTCGACGTCGAGACTTCCAAGGTTCTCGGTCCCCGGGAACAGGGCGAGATCTGCATCGCCGGGGATCTCGTCATGATGGGATACTGCGGTGACCCCAAGGCCACGGCCGAGATAATAGACAAGGACGGATGGCTTCACACCGGCGACATCGGCTACTACGACGAGGACGGCTACATCTTCGTCGTCGATCGCCTCAAGGAGCTGATCAAGTACAAGGCCTTTCAGGTACCGCCGGCCGAGCTTGAGGCCATTCTGCTTAAGCACCCCGCGGTCAAGGATGCCGCCGTTATCGGCATCCCGGATGAGAACTCCGGGGAACTGCCGCTCGCCTTTGTCGCTCGACAGCCTGGAGCTCAGGTTTCGGCTGAAGAAATTCGAAAGTTCGTCGATGGTAATATGATAAGCGTAATAAATTAATGATCGATTAAGAAGGAGAATTGAGTTGTTATGAACAGTTTCGTATTTTATTTCGAAACATGAATACCTCTGTTTTCCTTGAACGCTTTTGGGAAATATCATAAGGTCGAGTCGTTCCGTAGCTCGGTCTAATTTCGGGATTAATTATTCCTCGTCATTTGATGAGTATTTTTTTCTTCCACAGGACAAGTATCACCGTCAAAGTGGCTGAGAGGCGGTGTCCGGTTCATTGACGAAATCCCAAAGAGTCCGTCAGGGAAAATACTCCGACGAGAGTTGCGAAAACTGATCTCAAAGTTGTAGAAAATCCACCCGTTACCTAAATAATATGGCATCGTCGGTTGAATACAACTTTAAAATACTGACGGTATGAATTCATACAAGTATAAATCTACGTTCCCTTTTATACATGATACTCAATTCCGAACAAATATGTGTTCATACTTTTCTAAAATATTTCTATATTCATATATGTAATATGTATGTGTTAGTCCGTGTATTAGTAATAATAATCGACGAAATGTGTGATCAAATTAGTCTCTTTCGCAACAGACAGTATTTCAGCGGGCCAAAACATGAATCTAATTCTAGATGTCAATTGAGTGTTCAATAGCTTGCAAAGGTGTAGCTAATTAATTTATTGCGTTGCCAAAAGCCAGTATGTATGGGGCATTCCGTGCCAACTCGACCTACCGCTAACCCTCACCATCTCCGCTTTGCCTTCAATTTTAATATATTATTTCGGGGGTCGAAAACCCTGAATTATTTCAGATTTTTTTTACCACTGGTTATAAAGTTGTCTTATTTTCATACGAATTCATATCCCCACATCCGTCGGTCGTGCGAAAAAATCATCAATAAAAAAATTCTTCGCAATGGCGTGAACTGGAAGGAAATATTTTGCGCGATTTTTTTCGAGTTTTGATGCATTTTTTTTTTCACAAAACTGTCGAGACCTTGCCAAACATGGAGAGATATTTGGTTCAGAAGTTACAATGTAAAATGGTTCACAGTTAATCGAGTACCCCATAAACTCAGGTAGGTGCATAATTTCTCAGAACGTTCATAAAAATTGTTTTACCATGCGGATGAAAGATATTTATTATGTGATAGATCGAACATCATGTTCGTATACGTAATTATACGCATACCTGTCATTTTTTTTTATTTACCAAAAAAATGAAATATTATTTTGATTTTGATAATTTCTCTTTTAAGATATAACTTACTACCGCAGACATTTAGTTCAGGTAGGTACTCACATATTTTTCGTTAATAAGACAACTTTCTGACCAGTGGTCAAAAAAATCTGAAACAATTCAGGGGTTACTTTTCCGGTCCCCGAAACACTGCATTAATGTTCAAGCAAAATCGGAGCTAGTGAGGGTTGGCTGCAGGTCGAGTTGGCATGGAATACCCCGTATATTATATCGATGCGTTGACTCAGTGAATTTATGTATACCTATGTATAATCAATAAACGTAATTAATTCATCCCGAATCTGTGTCCCTTGAATATTCATTTCCTTCTTGTATTTTTTATATTTGCAACAGGTGATCCTAACGCGTAATAAAATTATGTAGGTATCTCAGATCAGCACCCGTTAAGTGAGACGATATCTAATTAACGTTGTAACAGTGTAACTCAAGTAACGTTTCGGCGTCCTAAGATTTTTATGAAACAAAGTGGTCAAAGAGGTTCTTAGATAACTATTTTAAACCTCTCATCGCGCATTACCAACAATAATGAACCATGAAATATTACTCCGCGTTCTCAGGGAGGGTGGGATACACTCTCAGTGTCACGTCACGCTCTATTTTATGCATATTCATTTATTTTTTGATCGGACAATCAACATTACCCGTAATATTATATTATTATTAAATTTTCAATTTTACGCAAGGGGGGGGGGGGAGGAGGTTCAAGAACAAAGTACGTCACATCACGTCAAAATGTGCGGTAAAAACAGCGCGACGTCATATTTTAATGGCACTTGAGCCGATCCACCACGACCACGCTGCTACGGGCAAAAATGTAGACGATTATGAAGACTAATTAAACGGTAAAAAGATTCGGCGGTTCGGCAAAAAGAGGATCGAGCGTTTAATTTATCACACTTGCTCAGATCGAATGATCGTGAAGAGTTGCCTTTCCGTTCTGAATACCTTCGACCCTTATTTAGGGATTTTTGTTATTTACTTTTTTTCATCCCGCTCTCGCGATGGGCGAAGAGGCCGTGTGCAGACTTGATGAAAAATTCACAAAACTAAGTTAGATCACACTTGGTCGTCTCCGGTGTCCAAGAGATAAAATAGGGTCGGACGAACGAGGACGACAAAAGTTGATTTAGGCGATACGCTGACATGCGAGCAGTATATCTGTATTCGAGTGAATATTCTCCCTGTTCAGACTACGGCGTGCATGCTACCGGAGCAGGGGATCCAAAGTCACCGTCGGTCGTTCGAGAGCGATTTCCAACTCCAGCGGCAGTGCACCGCAGTTAATATAATTTGTAACGTCCGTTGCTGACAAATCTAATTGACAGATGGCAATTATTTAACACGGAGAAAGGCTGATGGTTGCGCTGAAATTGAGCTGTGAGGAACGAAAAATGTTCCGTTTTAAAATTATTCCAGTCGTGTCCTTTTTATTTCACCTGCCTCGCAGGTCTTCGTAAATGTGAAAAAACCCAATAAATTTAAAACACATCGGTCAAAGCTATTCGCCTCTATTATCAAAAACGATGCGAATACTTGTTTTGATTACGGGTAGCGAAAACTCTAGTAGGTACAACATCGATGGACACTCGAAAGCGGTATATGATCGACGTAAAAGCTGACCGTAAATTGGCTCTCCCACATTGATTGGCGCACATTCGTCGCGGAGTGGGTAGAGGTATTGAAACTAGCCTGCAACCCGATTCCAACACGTTTAATAATTAATTCTCATTCATCAATATCGGGGTGAAGCGGGTACGTCGCACCCATCAGGCGAAACTTAACACTAGACGAGAGTCGGCGGGTTGCGGAAGGAAGATAACCCTGAAGCGCCGTTTTGTTCGTCCGTTTCGTGACAGTCGGCGGTGTTCCATCCTCAAGTTGCACGACTTGCTCACGGAGATAATCTCGCTCCGCGTTTGCACCGAGCCTCATTTGGTAATGTGGCGGCTACTTTGAAGCCTGCCGGGTGATTCGAGGTCGAGGAATATGTACCTACGTGCACGCTTCTCCGTGAAGTCTTATCTCTCGGTTGGCTGACGCAGGATGACTCTTCGCCCGGCAGGAGTCCAGGTCCCTCGGGACGAGGCGAGATGCCCTGCACGTCGTTCCGGTACAGATTTCTCGCTCTAATGAATCATGCTGTTTGAAATCCTCGTATAACAAGGAACGATCATTTTTCCAGAGCCTTTTCGTCTCTTCTTTCCTGACAAAAAATTACAACTTTTATCAGGTACGACGAGAGTTGGCACAAAATATTTGGCGTCGGAAAATTAGGAGAAAACTGGCCGTGTTGATTTCTTATCCAAGCGCGTTAAAATTCGAGTAAAGTTAACGACAATCTCGAGTCGGATGAAATTTTTTTTATAGCTACATTATTTAACGTGAGACGGGTTCTTGAAAATATAGCGTGTACCTAAGCTTGAGTAAACTTCACCTTTAAGCCCGAAACGATGAAAATATTTGCAATAACCATCATATTGGTGGAATATATTTAATAAACTGACTTGTAGCTCCGTCGAGGATCTCTCCAGAGTTCTAGAGATTTGCTGGAATTTGTTTAGCTCTTAATTAGCAAAAGCTATTGAAATGGTGGATCTCGAGTTTCAAACTATCGAAGTAATATACTGGGCAGCAACTGATTTTACCCACCTAATTAAACAAAATCAAATTCAGTCTGAAACGGGTTAATTTTGTAATTTCCATCTATTTCCTATAATAATACTGATTATACATTACGCAGGTATATTTACATTACATATATATTCAGTCAACTAGGATGATTTCATCACACGATTGACTTGATATAATATCAATTAACATGAAAATTTAAGGTAGGAGACTCCAGCTTAATTGACGAGCTGTAAATACCTTAAAAATCTCTTGTCTTTAATTAAGGGGATTGTATACGTATACCGTGAAATTGAAGGGGATTATTTTTCACCGTAATTTGTATACCTCAAGGAAATTCTTCCGTAACGCAGTCTTGTTATATCAGATTATCCACCCTTTTGAAGTATAATTAGACGGTACTAAGAAACCATGAGATTTTGCCTCGAATCGCAAGGCGTTGGTAAAAGTAAACGCGTTCATATCGCGTACCGTTCGTCGAATACCTTTGAAACCCGGAAATCCAAGAATTTTATGCAATAACATCATCGCGTTGAGATCAAAGTGATGAATAAAAATTTCTTGTGCCCACAACAACGAACGCTTCTTTCCGAATATCCACTTTCGGACCCTTCAACACACTACCGGCTCTACTGACATCTACGCTCCCTTCGTATCGGTGTTTGTTCAAGGCCTCGGGGGATGACCAGAGAGGGCACTTGGTGGTCAAGTACACGGTAGATGAACACGATTCAAAGACTCCTGAGGCTGCGCTGCAAAGTCGACGGGACGCGAGTAAATGTACCGGCTTGGCTTCCTCCCATTCACATACGTACCCGCATACATTCATGTATACGTGTATACAGATATGCATATACGCGCGATAGTAAATGGACATATTCGTACCGTATAACCTGGAGAAGAACTGAAACGCCAGGAAAGTTAGATACGGAACTATCAGGCGCTAACATCCACAATATACTACACAACGCGAAATATCGCGACCGGGTTTGTAAGGATTCTCGGACAAGGAGTTCACCCTGTAGTATTACGGTGAAGGTATAGCCGTAACGTTTCGCCAACTTCTTCCAAGCTGTAATACGCGAATACGCGTTTCAATTTTGCGAAGAGTATTTTACGAGCAACTCACTGTAGACCGAAACATTTTCCCAACACCGTCATATGTTTATAAATTTTGGTTTACGGTCATTCACGCCCTTTAATCACACTTAAATCGTGCTCATTTCACGATTGCAGGACTCCAATCGATGCCGTAAATGAATTAATTGGTTTACGTTGAAGAATTAAATATAACTAAGGGCCGATGGAAAGTGCGAGAGTATTACTTATTATCGTAGGTAAAACAAAAAAAAAAAAACTCGAAAAAAGCTCTCGATCTACATCTGCCAGCCGTTGAAACGGTTCACAGGTCACAAACCAAACCGAGCAGTGGTTCGATGGGATGCAATAGACGTGCCATGACATATACTTGCCGTTGACACATCGATACATCACCCTCTATGGTTCTGGTCTCTCTGGTACCCTGCATGGTTTCCACAAATGCCGCCGTTCCGCAGCGAAGCGATATCGCAAATCGGAACGGCTTATCGACTTTGTTGGTCCGTAGAGTTTTTCCGCTTTCGCGATGATCGAGCTCTCAATTTTTATTTGTATTTTTCTTGTTGTCGTTTCCACCTCTATATGTTAGTTCATTGATAGAATTTTCGCAATTATTTCCAACAGCGAAAACCTCTCACATATTGAATGCTAAAATTTTTATGCAAAAGTAATTAACCGGATGCGGTGAATTAATTACCCGACTGATTGGACCGGGTGTGGTTTCTAACTTTCCCGCTATTAACTTCCGCATAAATTTATAAGTTATTAGCATTTGATTGAAATCCCAATAATCCCTGGTTGTTGATAAATTAATTCAAACTCCCGCGGCGATTTGTGCAGGCTGTAAACGCATTTGCCGTCTAGTGGAAAATTCTCTGTATTCGGTTACTAATAATTATTTCAAGTGGCCGTGCGGTCGAGTGATCAAATACCGCGTTCATACGATTTCCAGATAAGCCTCGGGCATTTCAGCTAAACAGGCAATTTCGGAATGATATTCCTCGGCTCCGTAAAGTGACCTTTTCAATGCAAATTAATCCGATACTCGTTTCGAGCGGTCTTTCAATTATTTTACAACTACTCGAGTAACTTTTTCACGAAAAACTTGGGTACAAGCCGAGCTACAGAGGCACTTGCGTCACGGCTCGTAGCCAGAGTCTGCAGCATGCTTCACGGCCTCGACTTTTATCCTCTTTATAAACTGGTGGCGTTCGGTCAATAGACGAAGACAAACCGGGAAACGGATTGTGAGTGTTATTCAAATCGAGCGAATGAATCGCCGGTGAGTCAGAGTAAAACACACTTGCAATCCCGCTCATCAGATATGAACACGCCGTCGCGATAAGGTCTTATCAGACACTGCGGAGCCCGTGGTTCGATTGGATAAAAGCCAAAGTAAAAAACACGCAGGTGAAACACCTCGCGTATTTGACGCACGTACTCGGGAGTAAAAACCACGTAGATTACGAATCAGCGAGGATGTGTGTAAACGTACGTGTTCGTGTGTTTCCTTTCAAGATAAATGTTGTCACACCAATCCGATATCTCGCTCTGTCGACTGACTAAGGCTTGTTGCGCATATTGTCCGGCAGTGTGTAGACATTTTTATGGGAGACATCGAGCATATTTTCCAACAGCAAGGTCTGTATCACACGCGTTGCAATGTATAAATATACTCGTGTCAATACCGTGCCTTATTGCTCCGATACACATACAAATACGTCATAACGTGTTGCGTCATAAGGTGGAGGTCCGGACGCGAACGTGCTGAAAAAATCGCGTAGATTACTGTACTTGTGAATTTTTTCTTTCTCGCAATTTCTTTGCAATCATTGCAGAGAATGGAATGATCAAATGGTATAAAATATTAGATCTGTTATCGGCTCGAATCGCATGTTAAAATGGAGAAAATTGTTGAGGATTCGTTTTACAATAAGTTTTCAACAACGATGAAAAAATAACCTTTTGACGCTCACCGCGGCGAGATAAATCGGAAGTTAAAATGATAAGGTGGTATTTTAACAATTGTATTACCAGGTGACGCATGACAATTGATTGCCCGAAACGGGGGAAAAGTTCGTCTAAATTATCTGCTCGGAACAGACTTTGAAAAATTAACAAGTAAGTGAAGAAATTATAGCTGGGTTTCGAATATTATCAACCTTTGTCCGAGAGGGTGGAGACTGTTAAACGTTAATGGTGGCTAATTTGAGGTTCGATTAATCCTCAGAAATCTGGAATCATGGGGAGCTCAGTTAGTACAAAACAAATTACCCAGGAAAAGTTGGAGGAGTATTGCCAGCTGACTTTTTTAACGAAAGCCGAAATCATGCAGTAAGTCGAAATCGCGTTCTCGTCAACATTGGAATACTGGAATAAAGAAAATGTCTTATTTTCAGCATTTACAAGCTCTTCAAAACTTTGGGACCGGAAGAATTGAATGAAGATTTTAAACACAGATTCCCTGTCGAACATATTGTCAAGATTTTTCCAGCGATACGGGTAGGAAATATTCAGCTACGTATATTGGTTTTATTTGCCGACAACAAGCCATTGTTAATTTGATCTTCTTTTTATCACATTTTCAGCATAATCCTTTCCGCGATTCAATCATGAGGGTCTTCTCTTCGGAACAAGACGGTCATTTTAGCTTCGAGGACACTCTCGACTTGTGTTCTGCACTTTCGGAAAACTGCCCGGAGGAGGTCCGAGCCGCTTGGGCATTTCGAATTTTCGGTAATGATCATTGTCGTCAAAGCGATCTTAATCGATGTGTTTAATATTTATAGTACATCAGTCTCAATGGAAAATTCGTCATGTGGTATTCGTGCATTGAAGGTTTTTTTCCACTTTAATATTTTTCAAAGACCGAATGATTTCCGTACTCTTTCAGACTTCGACGGCGATAATCAGCTGTCGCTTGATGATTTGATCGAATCTATAGAGAGATTAACTGGTTTAAACGAGAACAGCGAGCCTCGAATTGATCGGCCAAGTTCCGAGTACATTGCCCAAGCGGTGAGTACATACAGCTGCAGTATGTATACCAAAATCTAAAAATATGTGCATGTATCTGCATCGATTATCCCTTTGTGACATAATTAATTGCAGTTTAGTTTCCTTCCAAGATTTATCGAGCCGTATAATTCACGATTAAACTGTAAAAGAATTTCGATATATTCAGGGGGCTTTTTCCCCGTACTTTTTATAGGTGCTTCAAGAGATGGACATGGACCATACCGGAAGTATTGCGCCTCAAGAGTTCGTACACATCGTTTCCAGGATGCCAGAATTCACGCTCACGTTCAGATTCATGCCTTAGCTACGAGGAAAGCATACTGTCGTGGGTATAATTACGAAACAAGTCTATCAGTTGGAACGGAATTCTACGAGAGCACCGTGGTTTAAATTCCTACGTGTCAGCGAACGCCATGACTAACACACGGAATGAAAAGTACCGAAGTTTTATTGATTAAACAGTTTTAGTTCGTAATTACCGTTCAATTGCCGTAGAAAGTACATCGAATATTGCAACAGTTAGTGGATCAAAATCATATTCTAGTCAGGGTTATTCGTTACAAAATCTCTGATTGCGCGATTGGCTTTTGGATGAAAATTATTTTGTCATAAGTGTATTAAATTATTTGAAGAACGATGTAAAAATTTCTTTACCCTGTCGAAGCATGCGACTTCCTATCCCTTAGAGATTGCAAATTGTCTCGAAGAATCGACTTCTCTCGTAAACAACCAAAGATTAGCGTTTGTAGGCGATACAGTTGCCGGGAGAATAAATTCCCGGGAAGGCGAATTCGGGCATGTACGGGGTCTTGGTCGCCCTCTCAAAGGTCAGAGGAAGGACGGGAGGTCGCTTGTACTCCGTGTAGGTTTCCGGATGCTTGGAAAAGTAGGTGGGTACCAATGTCGGGGAACACTGGAACGGATACTCGTCCGCTTTGAAGAAGCTCAACGGGTGGAGGGATCCTGTATGGTCCTTGTACTGTTGACGATGCATTTGCACGCCCTGAAGAAAGAAATTCATAAATCCTGAACAGCTCGGAGACGAACGCGGTACCAAGCCTATAAATCTTCGAGTTAAGTGTCTGCGTTTTTTGGCTGTTAAACTTCGCCATTGATTTACCCTTCAGTTCTTCAAATTGAACGCCCTGAAAAGTATGTATTTTTCAAGACTGTCTCACCTTGTAGAGATCATCGATTTCCCGCATGCGTCCTGCATCAATCGTTGTGATGTTATTTCGTGGGACCGACAAGGACCTGTTGTAGTCACGAACTTTCGCGGCAGCAACTAAATCCGGTCTTGGACTGTAAGGGGTGCTTTGCAGTCCCCATTCGTAAGGTGGCATCTTTCTTGGAACATTGATTCATTAGGTTTGTCAATCGTCGTATTCGTTGAATCGTCGAATCGTCATAAGTGTAAAGGCTCACCGAAAACCTGGACAGAGTCTCGTTTCTGTAACTTTGGAAGTAGCTGACTGTTCCCCCTTCGTAGGATGAACCTCCGACTTTAATTGGCGGATGAGCGCCCATGTATGCCGGATTTAAAGAAGGAGGATAAAAGGTTGCCTGGTTCTCGGACAGATTTCGGTTTCCCATCACCATTTTTAACGTTTATTTTTGTTCAACTTGGATGAAGTTTGGTTTTGATTCACTCTTGCTCGACTTTAACATTTGATTGTACACTTAGTTTTTAAAAAAAATTTATTTAATTATCATGACCAGAATTTTATGGTAAAACTTCTGAATACGTAAAGAGTAAATAATACAATGTGTGAAAATGAGGGGTTAATTTCTAGGGTCAAAACAACGTCGTTTTTCACGTTTCATAATTACTCCCGCCCGTTCTATTGCGACCCTCTTACTTTCTGATTGCGACGAATCTGATTCGTAGAATCGCCACCAGGACGACGCCACCGCCAGGATTACCGACTGGTTGCATTTTAACTGAACACAAACTTTGGCAGATATCAAATTATGCCAGGGTAATAATCTTGGAGTATTATACGAAACACGGGTTGCATTTAATTGGAATACGTTAGCAATTCGCACGATTGTTGAAGAACTTAGAATCACCTGTAGCGCAAATTTGTTCAATTCACTTATTAAATAAATATAAATACCGATAATTGAGATTAAAAAATGATATAAGCATATTCGCTATTAGGTACAGATTGAATAATATAGATTAAGAAACATATATATCTTGCTTCAGTCTCCTAACTTCACTGGTATTGTTAAAACAGCTTGTTCATGTATGTACAGTTAAAAAGATATTCGGACCTTCCTATGTTAAGTCAATAAAAAATTTATCGAGCTTTTTATTGTTGTCGTTACTGGTTTTAGACCGTTTTACTCTGACTGACATCAAGTTATTCTTCTTTTTCTTACACTTTAAAATCGGACTCGGAAAATCATCGACTTTTGAATGTCCACCGAAACCGTCGTACTGCAGCTCCTTAGATTTTGCCCCTTTCTAAGTCCAGAAAAATTCGCAAACGTCACATCATAACGTATAAAATTCATTGGGGATAATACATGAAGCACTGAGATGTTATAGAAAGACGTATATTCGTGAATAAAAATAAATATTCTTTACCTGTGAAAGATCAAGTCTTGGTTTCTTTGCCAAAATCGAGAGACTTGAACTCGAGGGTCTAACTCTGCTACTCTGCCTCAATATTGAATAGACGCCAACACCTTGAGACTTGACAGGTAGATATGGCGACGATGCCTCATCGTCAGATTTTTTACCGCATACTGAAGGCTTTACATAAATCATACGTTAAATAATACACACACTTACCGGAACATTCAAGGCCATAAATATAAATTTCGCATTGCACATGTTGAAGATTGAAACTTGAATCCAAGATAAATCATACTTCACAGCTCTACAGAAACTGGGTGACTATCATAAACTAGTTATAAATGAAGTTTGGTAGAGCAAAATTACCGTGACGTCGGATTCAGGGGTATCAGTTATTACCAATGGTTTCCTCAATATCTTCATTCTTCTCGAAGTTGGATTCTGAACGGCATTCGATGAATCGTCCTTAAATTACATGAATATATCTGAGTTGTATTCTCATAAAATTCCACACTATTAATAAAGAATTAATCTATTCTAGAAAATTTTAATTCTGAAAATAATTGAAATCTGAATCATAGAGAGATCATACTTCATAGCTCTACAAAAACTGAGCAGTAATCATGAACTAGTCACAAAGAAATTTTGTAAAATAAAATTACCTTAAGGTTGAGTTCCGGGGTATCAGGTATTACCACTGACTTTCTCAATATCTTTAGTTTCCGTGGAGTTGGACTTTGGATGACACTTGGTGAATCATCCTTAAATTACATTATGATTATGTGTATTTTGTATTGTCAGAAAAAATCAGTCATTATTCGGTAGAATATAATTCTGTAACTGCAATTACTGTTTCAACATCGGATTCGATGCTAGCAGGTACTGTTGCACGCTTCTTAGAAGCCTTCATGCTTTCTGGAGCTGGACTTTCAGCAATATATCGCTGAATGTCTTCGCTGGTTCGCAATGTAGTATTGGAAGCAAGTTGTTTTTTGATTTCGTCGAGTTTTAATTCCAACGATTTCTTCTCATTCTCACAATGACTCAAGTTTGCCTCCAATTGTCTGGAACAGAAATGATATTTTTCGTGTTGATTAAAAATGACTAACATACATTGCTAATAATTGCAAAGTCTAATCAACGTTAACGATCATAATAGTAGATAAGTGGAAACAACATTTCATCTGGAAGGATCAGAAAATAAAAATGGTGGAGAGGAGAGGATGGAGACGGAAAGGACTGAGACGGGAGAAATTAAAAGGTAAGTAACTGTGGAGGTAATGAGAAAAGTGAAAACGAAAAAGAGTGCAGACATGGACGGAGTAAGGAACAAGACATGGAAATACACAGGTGAAAACGTCAGGAAGAGATTGAGAAAGATTATAGTGGAGATCTGGAAAGGACAAGGATGGCTGGAGGACTGGAAGGGAGGCGTAATATGTCCAATATAAGAGGAAGGGAAGAAAGCAAACACAAGTCACTGGAGCTAATGTGCACAGTATATAAGATATACGCATCGTAATGAAAAGCTTAAGTTTGAAGCGCGAAGGAAAAGAATAGAGCAAGCAAAGAAAGAAAAAAACGTGCTGTATATAGTATATATTATTGAGAATATTGTATGTAAGAACAAGTTGAAAGGCAGTGAGTAGATGCATCATTTATGCTAAAAGGGAATAATTATCTCTAATAATAAAGACAAAAAACTAACAAGTAACATAAAAATTTTATACCTGAATTTGGTTTCTTTGCGCATAAGATCGTTGCGCTCAGATTTGACAACAAGAAGTTCTTCTTGTAGCTTTCTGACTCTTTCTCGGATTTCTTTGCGCCTCTGTAAGCTGCAGCTCATTTCCCTGCAATGGCCATTTAAGTAAATATTCTTATAGGTGTTTCAGGTATCACTTGATTATTTGAATTCAGGTAGTTTTTTAGTATGTAATTACCGTTTCATTATGGAAAGATATGTAACAAGTGACTCTCTGTCATGTGATTCACTGAGCATTTTGTCTACCTCGACTTGTGAACCAGTTATGAGTGTTTGTATTCTGTAACCATAATAACAATTCATTAGGTTCAGTTTTTATTTTTTCTTTAAGGTTCAGAAGCCTGCATTGATAGAAGGCGAAGTTTATTTCATCAACTTGTGTGATTGTTGCTCAACATTTCTCTTTAAAAATTACCATAAATTGCACTCTTAAACTACATTTGCTTACTGGTGACATTGTTGAAGACATGCTTTCAACCTAACAACTTCTTTCTGAGCCGCATCAGCATCAGAGCTTTTTTCTTTCAAATATTTGGCTTGCTCCTTAAGGGCGTAAATGGCAGACCTGTGTTTCTCGATTTCAACTTCAAGTTTCTTAACTTCTGCCCGAAGACCGGTGTTTTGTGCCTTAAACTTTGCATTCTCTTCTCCGCAATTTTTAATATCCAAATCTTTTAGTTTGATTTCAAATTTCAAACTGTCAATTTTACTATGAAGCTGTCCAACATCTTCTCGATTTGTGTCTGTGTTCGAAAAATTGAAATACGCTCTGTGGATTGTTTTTTCTGTGACCTTTGTTCGGCATTGCGGGCAAGTCTTGGACCTGGCAAGGTTGCAAAAAATTAATAAACAAATTGATATAACAGTAGACAAGATCATAACAACAATAATGACCCCTATGTCCTTAGCCAAAGGACCCTGCGTTCACCGATGAAGAAATTAGAGTTAAATAACTATCTGTAGGTGTATTTAAGAACGAGAATTTTGTTGTAATAATAAAAAACGTATCTCTATCAGATTTGTCGCAAAATAGTGAATAAAAGTAAGATTGCAGATCAGCGCGGGAGACCGGTACACGTAAGGCCCTTTGTGTTGAATTATACTTGATAATATATGAGGTAGGTACGTTGAAATAACACATTATTTAATCAATTGTGAATCAATGATACCTTTCCAACCAGTGAGTAACGCATACAAAATGAAAGAAATGTCCGCATGGTGTGAAAGTTACATCGTCCGAGGGTACAAGAAGCTCGGCACAAATGCAGCACGTAATGTTCATCGTCTCGTCGATTATCAATTAAAATTCAGGCTACAGCCTAGGATGAAATGCCGTCGATCGGGTTATACATGATTGGTAAAAATACACCTTGTCACCTCCGATTTACTAAAAACGAAGTCGGACCGTTTCAACGACTTCGACACCGGGATCACAACACACCATTCAACTTTCAGATCTCGTCCGGCATTCGCTTTGCCTGAACGTAGCGGCCTCACCACTCTCGAAAGCAGAGATGCCAACACCGCAGCCAGGCAATAATTACCGCGAAATAACCAGAAATTAAATGGTTCAATGGTTACTTTGCTAGCTGATGAGTTGGCAGCTGCGTCGCTGGCATGCTGACACCCATGAATGACTGTGAATGACGACGACGAGTCGTGAAGATAGTGAAGAATTTGTACGCGGCGGTACGCGGGCGTACATAACCTCGGTCCTTATGGCATCGCGAATGTAGAGTATAGGATATTTATTCAAGTAAAGAAGGAATTAGGGTTCCGATTATACAAATTACAATAAACAAATTAAAGTAATTAAATAGATTTAAAATGAGTGGACAGAAATTTCAGTACGACGAAAGTGGCGGAACGTTTTTTTACTTCCTTCTATCATTCTTGGCTCTGCTACTGGTACCTGGGACATACTATTTGTGGCCACGTCGGCCGAAACAAGGTTAGAATATCAATTAACCTTCTATCCGGTTATTGTCTTCTCTTCGATTATCCTCATCCTTGTTTGTTTAGCCGTTTCGCACGATTTTCATCGCTCCGATTCGTTATAACGAACGGTGTTTTTCTCCGAGATCACCCGATACCATCGCGCGCGTGATTACTGGCATCGGCAATAATTGTGTCATTATGATCCCACCACCTGTATTCCTCATTCGATTTTGTAAACAGGCTTCAATGGCTTATTAGCGAAAGAACAATGACCCGCCCTTGAAATGGATTCAAGTTTAACCAATTTTATGCACGAACGCGTCTGGCGTTTATGCTTCTTTAATAGCAGCTGCATTAAGCTGCATTCCGATTTTCTCTTATGTTTTGCTCAGTTTGTTTTTGCTTTCCATAAGTGAAAAAATGTTACACGATATATCGGTAGATATTGCAACGCCTCAATTTAGCAAGCAAGCTTCTTCCATCCCAGTTTACAAGAAATCATCAAACTTTTGCTAAGGACATTTCATGTTTGCTGAGAAAAAATTCCACAATCAGAACCATTCTAATTTCACTATTTTTGTTTTCGAACAGATCCTGAACTTCTGTCGAGAGAATGCCAATGCGATGGATGTAAAAAGAAAAAGATCATCTTGCAATCAAGCGAGCCTTGGAAAGAAACTAAAGCGTTACTCACGTAAGATGTCTTTCAAACCGTTGAAAAAGAATGTATACCATATTGTTTATGTTAAAGAAGTAATAACATAGTGAAATACTTTTCTATATTGTAGGAAATCCCTCATCATCCTTGGCTGGGTCATTCTTTTATTATTGGCGTATAAAGTTTCCCAGTTTGACTACGAGATGGCAAACTTTGATCCATTTGAAATTTTGGGAGTTCCATCGGTGAATAATATTAACTTCTCTTTATTTCCTAAAACCCTAATCTATGCTATAGAATAATTAAAGTCCACTGCTAACGTCTTTTAATTTTAGGGGTCGTCACAAAGTGAAATCAAAAAAGCTTACAGAAAATTATCACTGATCCTCCATCCAGACAAAGAAACTGGAAATGAAAAGGCATTTATGAAATTAACCAAAGGTAATTAAAATTTGGTCCAGGAAAATATCAATATGTATGGTTTCAAACGTATTTATTATAAAATTTTACCTTTTACAGCCTATCAGGCCTTGACTGACGATGAAGCGAGAAAAAATTGGGAAAAATATGGAAATCCGGATGGTCCCGGCGCTATGAGTTTCGGAATAGCTCTGCCGTCGTGGATCGTAGAAAAAGAAAACTCGGTTTGGGTACTAGGGCTGTATGCTCTTGTATTTATGGTCGCGTTACCAACTGTCGTTGGAATGTGGTGGTACCGAAGTATCCGATATTCTGGTGACCAGGTAAACAGATTCTTCCCCTCACCTATTGCCTGAAAAAATAGTCCGTCTTTGAATACTCTGACCGCCTAAAAATTGTGATACAGGTGCTGCTGGATACCACACAACTGTATTATTTCTTCTTCCATAAAACCCCTTCCATGACATTAAAACGGGTAATTATGATTCTGGCTGCATCTTATGAATTCTACAAAGGGCGTAACAACGAAATTGTAGAAAGACCAGGTGACAATGAAGAGGTTCCTGCTGTAAGTTTTTCTTCTACCACTAATTGGAGAAGTTGTCACTTTTTTTAAACTATCGCCATTGTCTGACTGGTTTCGTTTTTACAGCTTATAAAGCAGATTAGTAATCTAGGAGCTAAGAACAAAGAGAGACCCTTGTGCTACCTTTATTCACTTAAAGCAAGAGCATTACTTCATGCTCATTTATCTCGGATGCCATTGAATCCGGAAACATTAGAGAAAGACCGTCAATATATTGTTAAAAAGTGTCCTTACCTCATACAAGAAATGGTTACTTGCGTCAATCAGTTGATATTATTAGCGTATGCCAGACGTAGTAAGTATAATGAACATAAAAATCCTATGTGTGATAGAAAGGTTTAAAATTACCAATGGTTGTTAACTTCGAATTATTACTCTTCCAGTTCAACGATTACCGAGTATCGAAACTATTGAAAACTGCATGAAGTTGTGCCCCATGATTGTACAAGGATTTTGGGAATTTAGAAATCCTCTTCTTCAATTACCCCATATTACAGACGATAATCTTAAGTACTTCCTTGCAAAAAAGGTATGTTAATCAGTCAAGGATACAAGTAACTGAAATTACCTGAAATTATGACATGACTTGACTACATACTGAATAACTGAATTGATTTTTTCTAGCGTCAAATCAAAAGTCTCCAACAGTTTGCGCAGTTGAAGGGGGAAGAGAGGCGTCAGATTCTTAGAGCTCTGACCGATAGTCAATATGAAGATATCATGAAAGTTCTTGGCAGCATGCCGTATATTGAATTCAAAGTTCGCTCAGAAGGTTTGTGCTGATGTTGATAATTTTCACTCACTATCACAAGAAATCCAAATATGACAATTACTGATGCTTTTTATTAATCATAGTCATCGACGATGAGAACCCAACTGTATATACAGCCGGAGCCATAGTGACAGTCACCGTGTCTCTCACACGTAAGGATATGAAACACTTGTTTGGTGACAATACTGTGAAGGAACAAACGATAATCGATGATAGCAAATCTGGTGCTGCTGGAGAAGGAAATGAAGAGCCTGTAGAAGAAGAGAATCAAACTCTTAAGAAACCTGCATGGGTGAGGCAAAGAAAGGGTCCTAAAAAGTCGAACAAAAAAGGTTCAAATAAGAAAGCACCATCACAGAAGGCGGTGCCCGTTCAAGCGCAAGCAACGGTAACTTCGGCTCAACAAAACAATACGCCAAATGCCAGGAGAAAGGATGAAGCTAAAGCAGAAAAAGACCCAAATAAGGAGGGCGTTTCAGATGCTAGTGACACTGAATTGGATTCGGAAAGAAGTGATGACGAAGAAAGTTCTCACGATAAAAAGGACTCTGCGGTTGATGATGATGATACTGAATGGGAGAGGTAAAATTTTTTGTATACACAATTATACGGTCATTGGTTAATAGTCCATTCTCGTTTTCTTGTCCTACTTTTATATTTCCGTCTGTACTGTACGATAGCTTATTTAAAATTCATGTTTGTTGTACTAGATTTCAGCAGAGAATTTCAAAGCGTGAAAAGATTCTAGAGGGCAGAAGCAAGCTCTCGCACGAAGTGCATTGCCCTTTGTTCCCAGAAGCAAAGCAGGAATATTGGTGGGTTTACATTTGTGATCGTAAAAGTCATACTCTGCTCACCGCACCTGTCCACGTGACATCATTGGCAACTTTTGAAGAGGTGCAGCTGCGGTTTACCGCACCCCGCTGGCCAGGTCTATACACCTTCACTGTATGCCTGCGCAGTGATTCCTACATTGGCTTTGATCAAGCTCAAGACATTAAAGTGAGTGAATTTTGGTTGTTTGAGGTTTTGTATTAATGCCCTGAAACGGAAAAAGAATTAAATACAAAATAATGAACTGTTAAACAATTACTTTTATGTTCATAGCTGGACGTGAAAGAAGCACCAGAGATACCAACAGAGCACCCACAATGGGACATATCTGACGAAGAAACAGCGGAGGATGTCGATGCTGGTGATGAACATTCCGAATTTACGACCGATGAAGACATCAGTGACAATGAATAAAGCTCATGATTTTCATTACACTAGTAAATTGAGGTGATGCATTCACATCTTTTTTTTAAACTTGAACCCTCTCATAGTCGACGTTGCGTCCCAATTCCTAAAACTTACCAACATAAGCAGCGTAGTCACGACAACATGCATGACACGTAAACAGAATATTGGTTGTAACACAGAGTTCTACCCGTACTCGTCTCTTCAGTTGAAGTATTAAACGAAGTTGGCACCTGGTTAGTTAGAAATAAAAGAAAATTTTCTTTACTCTTTTGTGTTTCTACCTGTCTTGGTATCAAAATCGGTCATCAATGTAAATCTAACTATACCTCCTACCAGATCGAGGAATGTCTACAAGAAGCAAGTCAATTAACTAGGAATAGCGTAATGTTAAATACGTTTATCTTTCGTTTGGTAGGCTACAAGTTTCGTTGGAATTTTAACAGATTTTTTCAAGTACTTAAATTTAAGGTAGCGTTGAAAATTTTAAATCCGTTCATGATTTTCGTATGAGTCAATAAAATATAAAAAACAAAAAATGTGTAACGAAAATAGCCGCGAGAGAATGCATCCCCTTAAATAATGCTCCAGAAATCAACTGTTCTTCACTCAAGACAAATTACATGGGAATTTTGTATAATGAATTGATTATGTTGGATGTTACGAAGGAAATTCGTATGACAACGGCATACAAATTTTCCCACACATGGGAAACAATTAGCGAATATTTATTTTATCATTGTTAATTGATTTAAATTTATTCTAGGAATTATGTGTGCACAACTTTGTAATAAAATGAAAATATCTATGTTTAGACAATGAGTTTTCTTTAAATTGTAAAAAATTAATTCTCCCAAAAAAAAAAAAAAAAAAATTCATGTCTGGTGTTTTATGCATTCATGATATTGCATCAGTTGCGGTTTTTATAGCCTTTTATTTTGATTGATAAAAAATTAGAAACTCTTCTGGTCTCAGTTATTTGAAACTACTCCAGGCAATTGGAGTGAATCAAGAGAAAGTTTAATAAAATGACAAATATATGCCTGGACCGTTCAGTTGTGTCACTTTCTATGAAATTGACAAGGCCTTATGATTCTATCAGTCGAATCATAAGTTCAGAACTGAATAGACTTTGATCGAAGAAAGAGACTTTAGATCGAATAGAGAAATGGATTTTTTACGTTTAGTAAGTGAAATTGGTCCGCCAATTTAGTGATAATTACACAATTCTCAACAAATCTGTAAAACTGAATTTTTCGTACATATATGTATAAGTATGATCAGACGTATTATGACAACAGAATTTGATAAAACTAATGTATTTACCTTTGATTCACGTTTACAGATTATCCTCGTTTGTTCCACTGCCGTTTTATTCAGCATTGCGTATGCTGCTAAAATTCGTAAGTACTGAAATTTGAAAACAAATCATAATCGTAGAAAAAAGTACAATACATAAGAACAAACAGACATTATTGGATACTCACCTAACGATTGATTTAGTTTTGAAATAAGGTGTGAAAATGTGATTCTCTCATAATAGCACGCACTCATGTTCCAAAACGAGTACGGGATAAAGTGACTAAAATGGATGCCCCGGTTTACACATTTGTCAAGACCGACAAGAAAGCAAACATCAAGTGGGGTGTACGGCATTATCTGCCCCGTAAAAACTAATGTTAATTATTGATTTGTTATAAAAACTCCATAGTTGTGGATAAATATTCACAATCATAAATCACGTCTTCTGTTTGTATACGTTATCTAGGGATAAGATATAGACAGGTGTTGCTTAAAAAAGTATTATATTTTTCGTATCAAATATCACACTGTATAAAATCAAAATTCATAACTGACAGTTTATAATAGACCTACCATCTAGCAATTATGTATTTTATGAAAAATCGGTAATAAAATATTTGAGTAAAATACAACGTAGTTTTATATACTTTTAACGTAAGTTTGAAAATTATTTTTTCTGTTTGATTTCATCTCTTTATGGATTCAGGTTCATTATTTGTTTAAACTTTTCATATGTTTCAGAAATAACGTCGAGCATCCTGTAAATAATATAATTATATCTTATTGTTGCTACATCGACGTTTTCGGTACAATAGACAATTTCCTACGACTTATTATACACGTGTCGAGGCATGAAGTATTGGGGAAAAAATGCCTGTGTGAAAAATAAATCTCAGCATGACTATTGAACAACATTTCTGACAGCAACACGATTCTGCAGCACAAACTCGATGGTTTTTTGCTATCTTTCCCTAATCAGTAATCAAGAAAATGAATACTTATAGGTAATGAATTACCACAAGATAAGTACTCACAGGTATCGTATTACCAAGTTATCATAGATAACATTATCACTGGTCAAACCATCTTCTTCATTCAGACTTCGTACGGAAGATTCCAATTCACGGTTATCATCAACGTTACATTCTACATCCATGCTTTCTAAATTTTTGGGAAAACTGGCCACTTGCTTGTAATTTTCCCATTTCTTATGCAAATTTGAAATTTGTTCTCGGTAAACACCAACCAATGCAACAGCAGATTCAATATACTTTTCTTGCATTGAGAGATCTTTTGCTGCCTGAGCCGTCGACACATGATCAATTTCACTGTAAAATTGAAAAATCGAACAGAAATGATATCAAAGATTTATAGTGCGTTAAGTGACTGACAGCAATAAACAAAGCTGCTCCTTTAGAATGAAGTCAAAAATTCACAAGTAATGTAATCATCATAATGAGTTATTGATAACATGTATAAAAACAAGTCAACTCCATTTGAGAGATTTTTCATAAATTTTTGGATTGTGGAAATTTAATAATGTACCTTTTTATATTGATGAGTTGTTCATTATTCATTAGATTTTTTCGACATTTCAGAAGTTCAAATATAAACTTGGCCATACGAACTGGTTGGTGCTTAATCTTCTCAGAGAGTATTTTAGAGTTTTCAACGATACCTTGTGCTTTTTCTAAACTGAGATGTGAAATGATATTAACGCAAAATATTTTTGCAATCCATAAATTTAATATTAGAAATAGTGTAGTGGTGTTCTTAACTTACAGTTCTCTGTATTCTGTTGTCCATTCAATATCTCCAAGCTTGGTTAAAATGTTTCGTACATGTAAAACTTTATCGCATTTTGCTTTGAGAGCATGGACCGTTTCTGAGAGAAATTGCAGCTTCTGTGTTAGATTTTGAATTTCGTTCTTCAATGTGTCTAAGACGTTAGTTCCATCATTTTGTATTAATTCACACATTGAGTGAAATTCTTCCTGGAGTAAGTTGAAGCCTGAGGCCATGTTATCTTTCTTTGATGATATAGTATCGAATTTGGAGTTGACTAGATCGCTGCAAATGATTAATAACAGGTATGGTTGTGGCTAAATTCATTGATGGAGATAGTAGGCCAAAGAATAATAATTATTTATTTTAATCGCATATGCAGTTACGAACATTTTCGTACACAGAGCCAATATGTAAGATCGAAACAGTTGAGCTTCTCTTTTTACAAAAAATATTGCAGCGGAATAGCACCGCTGCAATTCATATTTGGTCATTGTCATTCTTGGTGCTTCAATGATTTTTCTAACCAAATACGGCACTTCTGGATCAGGTATCTCGCTAAGCACACTTTCTTTTTTCGAAAGCGTTAATAACCTACCCTAAAATAAATAAAAATTCCGAAATCAGTGTAATGACTGAAATAATCGGTCTGAAAATGAGATGCAACTAAATAATTCTGGTTAAATTATTTAATAAGAAAAATATTTCTGTAATCATTCTTTTTAAATTCATCAACACAGGATCTTACAGAAGAGATTTGTCAACTAAAATTTCAATAGATTAGTTTGCGACATTATTGAAGTCAAGGGGCAACAATGCAAGCATTGAGCAAAATGGATGCGCTAACTAGTGAGGCAACACATGTTCAATGCTTCTGTCAATCTTGAAGGAAAGTGGCTTCTCCGATCCATGTGTACCTCTACTCTTTTTACTGTTTTCAAAGCCTTCAGAGAGACAACAATCTCAATCCCTGCATCATTTACAGAGGGAATCATTTAGAGATCAATAACTTTCCAATGAAATTTTGCAATTATTCTGAGCATTCAAATACTCACTCGTAGGTCGCTTAATTTTATAATCCCATCATCCTCCAGAAGATCACCATCAGGGTCAAGTAATTCTTGACTAGAAATACTTATTTGAGTATCTTGCTCGATCAAACATCTCAGTTGCTCAAGAGTGGTATCACTCGATATTTCGTAGTGATATATACGATAATGCGGTACACAGAAGACGTGAATCACCTGTACATCAAACAAAAAAATCAGCACAATTGATAAGTGGAAATCAATTTTCATTGAATTCTGATTTTTTATGTTTCAGATGTACCTTCTTGGATAAAATTTGTGCAAGCATGGAAAATACAACCACGATTTCGGTACCATTTTTCTGGCATTGCCGCCCACGTTTTTTTGGATCCCATTGTAGGACAGTTCTGAACCAATCTTTCAAAGCATTTCTGATGCATCTGATGCAATAGTATTATAAAAAATATCATTAGAACAATCTGAACAAAAGTATGCATATTATAACGAGTTAAAATAATTTCTTATTTTCATTGAAGATTGAATCACATGTGCATCATCTTACGGTGATATATCAGTGGGATCTTGAATATCTTGCTTATAAACTACGCTGCCATCTTCGTATTGGACACATATATCATCGTTTGATTTACGTGAGACGTGTCTCCTCCTGGGTATGAAAAATTGATAAATCTCAAGTGAGGAATATTTTCGAATGATTGCGGTATTTTCATTCGAAAATTTATTACCATTCTATAGGACTTGTTTCGTTTGGCAAAAATGGTCTTGAGCCAGTTATTACTTCATAAAACAGAATTCCTAAGCTCCAGTAATCAACAGAACAAGTATATTTTTCTGCCCACAATATTTCTGGAGCAACATAATATAACGTTCCAACAGCAGACGCGTGGATACTATCGTGTCCCAGTTCCTTGGCGTAACCAAGATCAATTAATTTGTAGATTACCTGTAAGGTGAATAATGATTTAAAGAATACTATCAATATAAGGGAACGGAATACACAAATATAAGTGGTAACATTACCTTATTATTCCTCTCTTGCAACACTACATTTTCAGGCTTTAAATCTCTGTGTGTTATTTTTTGACAGTGAAGGTAACTGATGGCACTAGCGACATCACCGAATATTTGCATGGCATCTGGTTCTGCCAAGCCACACCAATTTTCACTCTTAGTTAATACCTACAATCAATAATTGAAAAAGATGTCAGAAATTATTGCATACGAGTTGATTCAATTGGTCGTAAAATTTGAACCATTATTTTATTCACATTACTTTTGCAAACAAAAATATTTCAATAGCAAAATTACAAGTCTGAGATCTCCTTTTGAACAGTATTCCATGCAAAGTACAGGCAGTGGCCCTTCAACGTTTTTCAATTCATCTGGCAAAGGTCTAGTAGCGACAATATTTTGGTGTTTCAATTGATTCATTTTATTAACCTCATGCACCCATCGTTCCTTCTGCCTTTCAGTTAATTGAGCATCACCAGATTTACACTTCTTTATTGCTAAAGGTAGAAAGTCATCAGTACTAATTATTCTAATTAAAACTACGATAAATAATGTACTTATTACGCCTGATCGCTGTTAAAACTTAAGCGGCGATGCGCAATTTATACAAGTAAGTGTCAAAAGAGTATTTATCGAACATCCTTTTGTTTCAGGATCGGCAATACCGAGCTCACCTATTTTGTCCCCGGTATGAGTATTTCTCCAAAGCTCAACGATCCCAAAACCGCCAGAGCCAAGGATCGTCTCAGAGATCCAATCACTATCAGTATCCATTGCAGCTGGCATTTATTTATTTCACAAACTATGGTTTATACTATGTCGGTTAAGTGATCAGGATCGAGATGACAGGTGCACGTACAATAATGTTCAAAGAAATGAGGAATCATACTCTGGGTTACCTTACTCAAGTTTATTAATTCGCAGAATCTTTGGCGAAGGATAAATTCTTTCTTGGTTATGCCGCGCTTTTGTTTTCTATTTGACAACTCTAATCCTAGCCTGACGACGAAACGTCAGTTGGTTCAGTCATTTTACACCGCTGCAACGAGCCTTGACTAATCTACTTCATAGTCGGGACAGATTCTTAATATTAATTATTTGGTACAAGATACATAGCGGCAAAGAATTACACAGATTTTCCGAGGTTTCTCTCTATTTTCCGAGGTTTCTCTCTGTTTTCCGCAACATCTTATCACTCATTACACTACGAATGTCACTGACCAATCGTGTGACCCTGGTGTAACCGACTACAGCACCGCAGAGCAAACAGTTGAAACACAATTTAGCAGTTAGCTAGAATGGGACAAGCATATATTTTATACCAGGGTAGGATGTACGAAATTGAGCAAAGCGCTAGTCGGTAAGTTAGTAATTCAGTCGAGATTCGGTCGGTAAGGGAAAACATTGGCCGAGATTCGGCGAGTCACAGCGCTGATGCCGTAACGCGGAAATCGGCTCATCCTCGACGTTGACTGAAGAATGTGTATAAAGACGGATACCCCTGGTTAAATTTTTGTGACCAGTTTTCAAAGTTTACCACCTCCAAACGCCTCCTACCGCCTCCTTCCAGCTCCTCCCCCCTCCTACTATCTCCTACCACCTTCTACCACCCCTTAAGACCTCCTACCGGCGCCTACCACCTTCCACTATTACCGAACACCTCCAACCACCTCCGACCACCTGCGACCACCTTCGTCCTCTTCGTCCCCCTGCTCCTCCATGTATCCCATAACAGTAATATTCATAATTATTCCAGCAACTTTTCATTTGCTCTCTCGATCTTGAATTTTCGTAGGCATACAATCGAAACGCTGTTTTAGCTAATCGCAAGTGAAGTATCGAACTTTTAATACTATGTATGATGTATGATGTAGGATGTATGATGATATGATATGATGATATGATGAAAACACTCAGAATGCTAATAATCCAATTCACGTGAACAGGAACGGAAAGAAAATATCCAAAGTACAGCAAACAACAAACGGTGGAATAATAGAATATTGATGCTTCAGTGGGGTCGGTTAAACTCGGTAACTTGATTGCGAAACGAAGAAGAATATACGTATTTCATACAATTAGTAAAAATGTGACTTTACGAATGGGTGCGTAAAATCATGAAAATATTTTTAGTGTACCATTTTTTATGGATACAGAGACAGCAATTCTAGTATTCCTCGCTTATGTATTGTGTGAAATATTTGAACAAGTGGCCTCAATTACGTATTTCTTGGGGCCACGTTGCGTATTTGAATTCTAACACGCATAAACGGGAATCGGAGCGAGTCAGCGATAGCTGTGGAAAAAAAAGACCAAACATACGGATTCGAAAAACAAAATTTCCTGAAGGAGTCTGACCTCCAAAAGTTGCAGCACTTGGATTCGAATTCCGTAATTCCTTAATGAATTTTTTCAGGGAATGATAATCACAAACTAGATAGTACCCAAAAAATTGTGTCTCTCGAAATGTGATTTGCAACATCGCGTGCTTCATGGGGACGATATATCATAGAAAAGTGGACTAATTGAATGAAAAAATAAAATGTACGTACCTTGTTGTCACAAAAAAAAAAGAAAAAAAATCACTTTTAATTTAACGCCTGCACCACCTGCGCAAAGAATAACAAGTCGGGTGGAAAGTAACGTTCTGACGTGCGAATGTATAATAGTGATATTTGTCATTCGATGACGTATCACGATTTTTGGTACCATCTGTTCAAGTATTCTTTCATATAAGTTACTTCAAAACATTTGTTTTACCAATTTCTAAACTTAGATAGACTGTACATACACCAAGTCGATATGAAACGAAACATCCGTCAGAATTCACTCGACTCTGCAAAATTGTTTTCAATCCCTATTATATTACTTCTCTCGCTATGACAGGTTAGAAAGATTTTTTTGCTATGCAATTATTTGTTACATTCAACAAATAAATTACTGAAACAAAATATATTTCTCCTCTTTTCACGAAAAACAGTTTGTCGGAACCGTTTATTCCTTTTTCTTGTTACCTTATCCTTACTCAGTTGCAATTCGGCGCATCAAACTTATTTTCAGTTTTCCATTTGGCAATTATACTATCAAACTCGCTATAGAAATAATACTAGTGAAGTAAACATTCAACAGTTGAGATTATATGGACGTAGTTCGCGAGTTTATTTCGCAAACTGTTGAGAAGGCAAATGAGATTTTGTAATCTGCTACTTATTCAAGATGTGCCTAGGCTTATATATGATGTGACTGAAAATTGTCGAAGCAAAGCACGTTACATGAGTTTTGAGACTATCGTTTGTAAAACTATGTTCAATATTTGATGTTTTTGTGAATGATAATTACGTATGAGTAATGGAAAACCGGAAATGCGTTAATAGCGATCGAAGCAGTCATTTCTAGAAACTTTCCACTTGTTGCAGAGCTGCAAGAAATATCTAAAAATAATATACACTAAGCGTTCAATTAGAAAATGGACCCTATGAAAATCCCAAAGAGCGAAGTAGAAATATCGATACGCGGATGACTAATCTAATCGACCTAGAAAAAGGAAGGCGCAGCAAGACTTGAGAAATTAGCTACCCATATAGAAATATTGTGTACATCCCGATACTTCTTCTGTGAAACCTCCGAAATTCTAAAATCGCAAAATTTCCCACAGAACGATTTTCGATACCTGTTATATAGAATTGAGTAATTTCTCAGGCCAAATCTATTGTGTCCCGGGTAAAAGATTATTTATTTCTAAGAAATTAGCTATCAATTTTCTACATATTTATTACAGCTTTGAGAATTTTAAGCCGTAGTTTCAACCACTCCATTGTGCCTGCAAAATTTGATTTATAACGATCACACGGTGATACTCGAGATGAAGGGCTGTGTTTACGAGTTTATTCGCTAATTCCACGGTTTGCACAAGTGTTGAATTTGCGCACAACACCATGATTTCATTCCATATATAAGGAGTGCCGTTTTCGGCATATTATATCAAATCTCCGTCTGAATTCGATTGCCAACTATTCTGCTCAACCAAAGTCGTTTAACATGGGAAAATTCGTAACTGTTTTGTGCCTCCTGGTCGCTGTTACCGTAAGTAAAATAAAATAATGTTAATGATGGACGTTGATTTCAACAAACAAGAACTATGAAACTTTGCAAAATCGTCGCTTAATGATGAACTCTCACTTGGAAATCAATACAGTATCAATGCCTGTCATTTTTTGACAAAAATATGCGAAATTTTTCATTTATCACTCTCACTGTTCGTATTTTTTGAAGCAATCGCACTTTGTTTAGTAACATTTGTTTCTTTAACACCCATCCGAATATCATGCGATGTATTTTAGACTCGAGATTTTTTGCTGCGCGGTTTCAAGATATCGCATCACGTAGGTTAGTGTACCAGAACGTTATTAATAAACATTTTTGTTTTTTCGTCATATGTCCCAATCACCAATTATTCTCAACCTAAAATGGTGTTCAAAGTTTTGTGGCCGCAAGATGTTCGGCCGAACGCAGACTGAAACGTCGCCGATAAACACAATTTGTCCTCTACATCCGCAAACTTCATCACTGTATACATCACGGTTACAAAAACTCCTATCCAAATATGTTAATAACAGAACCTACTTTCCGGATTTACCCCGTTGAGTGTGAGATAGTTTTTTCTATCGTTTCTATAGATATTATTACTCCAGTTTTCTACCACGCGATTAGATGACCCTGTCCAAAACATTTTTTCAAAAATGTCAATGTCAGAAAAATTCAGTCGTGGATTTCGAGTACGAAACACCCGATTTCACTCACTGTCTCTTCAAAGAATCATCCTCACCAAGACGATAAGAATAATTACGACTTGACTAGACTGTACCGTAATTACATGTAAATTCACAGCTTGATCTTGATACATTCAAAAAAATATCAGTGTTTTTCGGCGTGCTTCACATCATTTGAGTCTTCGTCTTTGCACTTTTATTTCAACACCATACTTGTTTTCTCAGGGTATCCAAGGCTCGAGTCTTACCGATATTATAGCGGCGATGGAGTCAAGTGAAACGTCGTCAACTACGACGATATCATCTTTGATGTCCTCAATTACTTCAGAAATGAGCAGTGTGGTAAGTGACACTGCAATGTTGATTAAACAGTTCAAATTAGCTGAATAAACAAAAAGCTTACCTTTTTTGCAACGGTCATGATCGGATGATTGCATTCGTTGTCCTCTATAGCTCATTTTCAGTTTCGTTCATTAAATGTTCGAACATGTCGTACCCAGGTCAGCTTCATTTTAAACCAACATCAAAAATCCTGTTTAGATTTTTTCTAATAAAACCCGTTGACAAAACTAGCACAAATGTGGGTGTAATAAAAACAGTAGGACAAAAATTGTTGATAAAAAAATGTTCGTGTTCTAAGACAAATCTACATTGTTTACGTATCAGAAAGCAAAGATCATCACCGTATTGTAAAAACGTAACTAAAACATTTTGAAAAAAAAAAAGAAACGACAAATGCCGTTTCAGTTTGACAGCGATCAAAGAATTATGCATTTCGTAATTCGAGTACGATTATTTCATTTTTAAATTTTGAAAGCTTTTAAATGTGCGAATCTCGATGATTGTGATTTTCAGAGTAGCTCCACCGGCACAAGTTCTATTTTATCTACTATTACTACGACGTCAACCTCTGGAATAACGGCCTTCGCTACTGAAGTTGAGTCGGTGTTTACGGAAATGGTAAGTGACATTCTACTACAGCGATTAAACAGGAAAATCAAGACAATGACCTAAAAACTTCTGAAGACGTCAAACTTAACACGTGGCAAATCTATTCCATGGAGTCGACGTAAAATTTTATGACTTTGTAACGTCAAACTATGCATTTACGAATTGTTTTCCCTAGCGTAAAAGTAAAAGCTTTCTCGACCCGTGTACAAAAATAGAAAAAAAAAGTCACAAAAAACTATACACGTATAATGGTATCTTCATTTGCTTGAAAGTTGTTTACTATTTACTTCAACCGTTACGACTCATTTGTAGTTTCAATTTTTCGGGACGCTCGAAAACGGAGAAAAAAAAAAACCAAAAATTTTGTCGGCAAAATTAGAAAGGTTTTGAGGATTGAAGGGACCACTTTTATCAAGGTCTTCAAATCATTGCAGTGATTCCATAAAATTTAAATACAAAATCTGTATTACAAATACAAAATTATCTATCTATATATACAAAATAAATCTATAAATACAAAAACTTGGGTAGGTACCTGCAAAATAAATGTCGTAACATTCGGGGGGCTTCGCGTTATCCGAGGGTTACCTTAAATTCTTATTTCATTTCCATCGAAAATGCGTCTGATTCCAACGATTATGATGCTCGGAGTATCTAAGGCACGAATGGGATTATTTTCTTTATTCGCAGGCAACTGGGTTCAAATCTGCTTTGACCGCAGCCACATCATTCGAATCGGTAGCTAACGCAACCGCAGCCTTGGCGATTAGTGAAATGGCAACAGTTGTTGAATCGGTAAGTTGAAGAATGACTTACAAGTTGGAATAAATTGAAAATCCTGAAAAGTCCTGACGACGTAAAACCGTCAAATTTATCGCGTGGTTAATCGATTTTATAGAGTTGACATGAAATTTCAGGGTTTTAAGTTGCCAAACTGTATGAAAAATTTTTCACTAGACGTGACAGTAAAATTTTCATAAATTACTAATACGAAAAATTCATGCACCCAAACAGTATTCCGATTCGAATGTGGACTTGAGCTCGTGTACAACCTTAGTTACGGAGTTTCAAACAATTGTCTCTAATGCAATTGCTAACACAACCAGCTGCGCTAGTACCTATGTAACTAGTCTGAATACTGAGTACGACGCAACGGTAACTGCGTTCTCAGATTTCCTACAAGACCTGTATGATACGGCAGAAGAAGCGAACTCGTGCAGTACCGATTTCTGGACTTACATTTCATGTATAGCAGAGGTAAGTGCACTCTAATATTTCTGTAGTGCTTACAGAAGAATAAAAGTTATTAAGTTAATTTTTTTCAAAAACAATGCATGTGGCTGTTGTGAAGATTTGTGTGACAATGTTCCGTATGAGGTGAAAGTGGAGGCTACATGGTTCGGTGAGTGAATGTGAACGGTTTATCTCTGATGTGTGTATCTGGCGTATGTATGCGCGTTTGATTCCTACGTATGTGAGTCAGTCTAAAACAATATTTTTCCGCAGGTGGCTGCTGATATTACAGGCACGAGTGCCACTGACTTTTCGAACGTGATGATCAACGCGACCGCTCTTATATCAGATATGAGCCAATTAGAGACGGAATTGGAATCGTGTGGGCTTTCGTCTGCAGTGACGACGGTTCAGGATAATTTAGTCACATACACGGCAGAGTACGCAGAATGTGCAGTGAACTTGGGCGCCAGTGCTGCATAAACTTCTTAACAAGTTATACGCTAAATGACGATATAAAGTCCAACGTACTGTATATGTATTGAAGTCGGATGAATAAAATATAATGTCATTGCAATTTTATTCTCTCACACTCATTTTAGAACTTCTATTTTTTCTAATTTCAATTGGAATGACCGCTCGAACATTGTTTTACATTGATAAAATTTTATGCTTTTTAGGATATTGAAAATATAAAATTATTAATACTCAAAATATGAAGATAAACAAAATTCATTTACAACTGTGAGAGTTTTTTTCATCACCTAAGTAAAGATAATGATAAAAAAATCGTCATTCGAACAATTCCGATATACTTCGGCTATCCCTGTAATTACAACCGCCATTTCTAATGTATATATACATACATGCATATATACGTATATTTCACAGCAATCTAAACAACCGTACTCGTACTTGTTCATGCCAAAATGTAACAAACAATTGTTATTCTTTCAACTCTCACTAGCTATTTCATGTATTCGATAAGTAAATCTTATTGTTACTCTTTTATATGAATCATAACATATGAATCTATATTTCAATTTTAAATATACGTAATCTAAAAAAAATCCCGTCTACTAAATTTATTATTATTCATGAATAGTTAAATTGTTTAGATATTCTGTTACAGAAAAATTTTAGACAGTTAAATTGTAGAATTTAAAAAAATATTTCACTAATTATTTTTTCAATTCAACCTAGTATCACTTTATTATTATATTTGAAATTTCACGCACTTGCGTAAAAGCGTGAGATTTTTCCTCATCACGCGAGTAATGATTGGCGTACGAACGAGCTGCGTTCTGAAGGTTCAAGCGACGTGAAAAGCCATTATGTTCACCATCTGTAAAATTTCGTTTTCACGTAAATTGCTTACGTACACCGATAGAGAAGCGAGGCGGTTTGTGCGTCGCTTGAAATATTTCCAAAGCACCAAATCGACCTACTGCATACGCGCAGTTGCGGGAAATTGCAAATACTGCGTACCACGACGACGTCTTATCACGTTTCAGAATATTTTATACGGTAAATTAAAGAATATAATTTCGTCGTCACCTCCTGCGCCGATTCCGACAAATTTTTTCTCAAAACAAACAATTTCGGAACAATACAGTGGTATTTGATTTGGAAAGAACATAAGTGATCAAATTACACCGTACAGTCCGAACAACATGATTACAGTCCCAGATCACCGAGCACGTCGTTCTCCTTGCGCTGCTTGCACGCGAATGACGTCACGCGAGTCTCGCCAATGGTGAAATATTCGGACGGTCTAAGCGAGCTGCGCGTAGCGAATGCGCACAACGCTGGTTGGTGTTTGCGAAATTCCGGAAGTCAATAGCGTCGAGCGTACTATTCCAAAGACGGCGAACGGAGCCGAGAATGCAGAGGTAATGGCAGAGCCCTGCATTACCGACTTATTTACAGGATTACGAACTCTGGTTTGAGTGAAAATGCAAGCAAGAGATCAATCGAGCTACAGGACTATGCGGGGAAAAAGCTGTGAGCGTGTAGCGCATTAATTTCGTTAAAAGGATTAAGTAATTCGTGTTATTTTTATTGTGATGGATCAAAAATCACCGGGGGTGAATTTTCAAATTTACGATTATTTTTAAACAAGTCAACATTGACCTCTAATGTAGCATATTATATTATTGTACAGATATTAACGCGCAGAATTAATTAATCAATTCATTGTCTTAGGATGAATTAGCCAATTGAATAATTAAAATTCGAAATAATCGTTTTTTTCAATTGCAAATAATTTACACAAGAGTATGTTCTACAATACAATATATATGATCAGTAATTGAACATTAATCAATGTAGAATTAACTGTTTTTGTTACTAGCAGCACGAATTTACTGTACTGTACATAGCATTTGCGTGGCTTCGACTCATTATAGAATATATTAAATATTCACAAGAAAATATAACAAATTAGAGGAGCAAACAGGTGGTAGAATAATAGAATGTTTACGCTTCACTGGGCTTGATTGAACTTGGTAAATTGATTGTGCGAGAATGTATAGCGGGTATTACTAGAGTGCCTAGGTGAATATGCGTATGGATACAACCATATGCTAGGCTTACATATGTGTCAATGTTTGTGTGTTGCGAGTCTATGAGGGCAGAAGTACTCGCACTTTTCCCTTCACGACAGTTGGAATAAAAACTTCACCATGTAAGCGTGTGTTCAGTTCTTTCTTTATCCAATTGAGTGGCGACGAGAGTATAAACTTCACGCAGGTAAAAAAGATAATAAGCTGCAACAAATGTAGGATGAAATGGCTATAACTGAAAAAGCTTGGATAGCAGTACAAAAGAATATCAAGCAGTGAAATGAAGTTGAAGGAAACAGCACACAAAAGTGAGAAAGAAGAATTGGGATGAGTTCGTAGAGCGAATGGATTTGTGTTCCGGATCGAGTGAAATAACAGATGAAATAAAAGGAAAGCAATTTTCTCGACGCAAGTTGAAGCAAAAATGTAAAGTATTATCAAGAAAGGTTGTGCTTTAAGAAACTAGCTTAAATGATATTATTTGAAAACTTAAGAATCCACAAATCCGAAAGTGAATGAGACAGCATTACGGCAACGTTTTCGTGAAAGAAAGCAGAAAAAAAAATCGTGTGACAATTATACAGTTCATGGCAGGGTTACGTGCACTGGCAAGAGATCGCAAATTAGCAAACGAAGGTAAAGTATTGAGAGATTAGTTTATTACCGGTACAAAGCCAAAAACTTTGAACATCTCATGATTAAAAATAGAAATAACAAAAATTAGATGACCGAATCGCAACAGCTATAGCCACGGAAAGCGCCAATAGAGCGGTAAATGTACTCATGGAAAATAATTTGAAAAAGGAAGGCATATCTTCGAAATGGACGCCCTGAGAAAATATGTCTCATAGAATCTATAGAATACGAATATTTACTAATTTCTCACATATAAACGGTTCCCTGTCATTGACATTTACTGGGGACCGTAAGTATTCATTTTTTCGAAAACCCGATGCAAAATGGACCGCATGAAGAAATTTCGAATTAATGTTCAATTTCCTTTTTTTCATCGTACTGAAGCATAGTTAAGCTTTCCTCGTTAAGCTAAGCCAGGATTCAAAAAATTTTAATTAAAATGAATGAATTAAACAATAATGGGAATCACACCGATCATTGAAGGGAGCGGCGGAAAAAATTATTGAAACCTTTAAAAGGAAAATAAAAATTCTTCCGCATGAAGCTAAAACGGAAGAAAAAGCGATGAATATAATATTATTCGATCATGGACCGTGAAAACAACATTCTTTTAAACTCTCTTTCTCACAGATAAAATTAAATTGAGTCCACTCACACAAGTCCGCAGTCAAGCTGGGCTCGGAAGAGATTATTGAAAGACACTTAAATGAAATGCGAAAGAAACCAAATGATGCTAGCCGCGGTAACGAAGCTGCGCTAACAGTGGTAAAAAAACACACACCAACACTTATAGTAACAAGTGTGTCGAGAAGGTCACCACGTGCACACGTGTCTATTTATTTACTTAGCCAAAAATATTACATACATACTCTTTATATAAACAGAGCGATAGCGATTCTGATTCTCCAATATTCTCTGCAATATTTAAACAAGTGGCTTGATTAGTGCACTTGTCGGGGCCACGTTGCGTATTTGAATTCTTAAACACGGCGCGTGTATAAACGCGCACCGGATTGAATCGACGACAGCTGTAAAAAAAAGTAAAAAAAAAAAAAAAACAACCAACGAATCATGCTTAAATTTATTCCAAAAACAACATTTTTCAAAAGATAATATATTATAATATAAAATATAATTATATTATTGATTCGATGACGTATCAAGGATCTTCGTGCAATCTGTTCCAATCACCTTTCACATGCATGTTGTGTCAAGACATCTATTCGAATTTATAAATTCAGATTGACTGTACATGCACGAGGGTTTCAAAAACGTCACAAAGTCGACGCGTGTTCAACATATACGTCCGGATTTGCTCGACACTGCAAAAATTATTTTCCATCCTATTATCCAACGAAACTGTCGATACATATTCCACAGTGTCTCCAATTAATGTCTAAGTTTTCGCTGTGGAAAAAGTATAAACGCTAGAAATCCAAGTTTTGTGATCAGGGACAGAAAGATAATATTCGAAGTAAAGGAAAAAACAGATGGTACAATAATAGCACGTTGATACTTCAGTGGGGTCGATTGAACTCAATGTCAGTAACTCGGTTACGAGACATAGAATAATTATATGATTGGTAAAATGATGATAATACGATTAAGTGAGCAAAACCATGCAAATATTTGCAGTATACCTGTTTGATGAACAGAGCGATAGCGATTTCGATTCTCCAATATTTTCTGCTATATTTAGACAAGTGATCTGAATCAGCGCGTGCGTTGGGGCTACGTTAAAATTATACGCATCTGTAAGCGCGAACCCTATAATTAGATTCAACAGGTTTGATACCTAATTTCTCTCGCTGTTACAGACGTAAAAAATATTCCTTTCCAGTAATGCAATGGATCGCCTACTACGATAACTAACATCGATAAGAAAAATTTCGTTCTAGCCCAATAAATATATGTATATTTTTTAAGAAATGGGAAATAAAAGTTTTTGTTACCTTTGTGAAATAAATTGCTGGAATGCAATATATTTCTCTACTTTTCGCGAAAAAGAAATGCATCAGAATCATTAATTCATTACTTTTATCTTGCACCATCTGACGATCAGTCGTAATTTGGAGCATCAACCTTATCTTAATTTCTTCATTTATCACTACGACGTAACTCGATGTAGAAATAATACTAACGAAGCAAACATTCAACTGCTAAGGTTACACAAATGGCGTACACGAGTTTATTTTGCGAATTGTCGAGAAGGTAAATGAATTTTGGTGGTCTTCTACTTTTCCAAGATTCGCACAGGCTTAGATACAATATGATTTAATGGCTGAAATAAAGCTGGGAATTTCTATACGAGTCATGGGAAATCCAAAATGGATTGATACCGATCAAAACAGGAATCTTAAGAAAGTTGATAGTTATTGCAGAGCTGAAAAATGAAAAGTCAAAACAACAAAGTAGACTAATGTGATCGACCTAGAAAAGAAAATTGCAATAAGACTTGAGAAATTAGTTACCTGTGTTGAAATACTCTGTACATCTCGATTTTTTTTCTGAGATACCTCCGATATTCCTAAATCACAGAATTTTATACTGAACAGGTTCCATTATTCTCCTAGAATCGAATCGTTTCCTAGGCCAAATATCTGGTGAGCCTTGTGAAAGATTACTCATTCCCAAAAAATGAGCAGTCAATTTTTTACATCTTTAGTGCAGCTTAGAGAACTTCCTGTCGTGGCTTTAACCACTCCATACTTTCTGAAAAGTTTGACCCATGACGATTAAGCGGAAAATTTTCCCGACGAGGAACTATACTTACTCGCTGTTCATCCTCCTATTCCGGGGTTTACACAAGTGTTTAATTTGCACACGATTACGCTGGTTTCATTGCGTAGGTATATAAGGAGCGCGAATTTCGGCATATCGTATCACAACTTTGTTTCAATTCGACTACCAAGTATTCTGCTCAATCCAAATCGTTCAAGATGGCAAAATTCGCAATTACTTTGTGCCTCCTGGTCGCTGTTACGGTGAGTAAAATAAAATAATGTTAACGATGAACCTTGATTTGGATAAAGAAGAACTATGAAACTATGCAAAATGAATTATTAACACTTACTTGGAAATCAATGTAGAATTAATGCCAGTTATTTTTCACGGAAAATGCGAGAAACGTTTCTTTCGTTACTAAACATTGCCGTATTCTTTGTAGTACTGATACTTTGTTTATTTACATTCAATTTTTAACATGTATCAAAATATCAAAATGTTTTACGGACTTATGGTTTTTTGCTGTGAAGTCTTCCGATGTACCATTCAACTGATTCCCGTTCTCTCTGGGGATTATTATAATAACTTTCAGTATAATGGAATTTACTGTTTCACTTGTAAATGATTATACATCGTTTTAAATTGAGAGAACACGTGGATAAAATTAACAGAGCATAAACTAATGAATTTCTTTGCTATGTTGCCATTTACGTAATATAAAATGGGGTTCAAAGTTGTGTTGTCTGAAGATGGCCGACGGAGCTCGAACCGAAACGTCGCCGACAAAAAACAATTTGACCTTCGCGTCGACGACCTTCATTACTGTACATCAAAATATAATAATATTGGTCCCGAGATTTTTCAATTCACCCCGCTGGCGATGGGCGGAGGATACTTAATGGTATTTTTCTATATTGAGATGAGCAACATTTTCCCTTCAAACAATCCTTATTATCAAGACGTTAACAAACAATTATGACTTGGCACGATTGTACCGTAATTACATATAAGTTCACAACTTTATCTCGATGTGTAAAAAAACATCCATTGTCTTTTGGCGTACTTCGCATCGTCCGAGTCTTCACATTAGTCCCATTTTAACACCAAGCTAACTTCGTCTGAGCTCCGTTATTCTATTCTCAGGGTATCCAAGGCACAGATCTGTCCAGTATGTTGGAGTCGGGGACGTCAACTGCAACATCAGCGAATACGACGATGACTACGAAGTATACCTCAATTATGTCGGATGTTGACAGCGTGGTAAGTGGGACTGCAGTAACTGTGAAATAGGTCAAATTAGCCGAATAAACACAAAGCTTGGCTTTTTGCAATAGGGATAATCGATTAATTAAATGTCGAGTAGGGGTGTACTCAGGTTACAATCCAGCCTCAGAAAATTCATTCAGACTTCGGAAATAAAGTCCACTGAGAAAACCCACATGAATTCGGATAAAATAAAAATACTAGGAAAGAATTTGTTGGTAAAAAATTTTCTGTCGCGAGAAAAAAAAACACACACAATATTTACACATCAGAAAGTAAAAATTCATTATTATGGTATCGTAAGAACGTTACTAAAGCACTTTGAGAAATGAAGAAACGATAAATTTCGGTTTCAACCGATGCCGATCGAAGGAGTATGCATTTCGTAATCTGAGTGCGATTATTTCGTTTTTGAAACCTAGAAAGATTTCAGATTACAAATATCGTTGATTGTGATTTTCAGTCTGCGATCGATACCACGAGTAGTATTTCATCTGCTCTTGCTGAGGTGGTAAGCACGTCAGCATCAAGCCTCACTAATGACGCTTACACGAGATTTTTGGAAACGGTAAGTGACACTCTAGCACAGCGATTGAACAGGTAGATTAAAAAACAGAAACTCAAAAAGTCCTGAAAACCTTAAAGTTATCACGTGGCAAATCTATTTCCCAGAGTCGATATAAAATTTCATGGCTTCACCAGGTCAAACCATAAATTTAAGTATTTTCCCTAAAGTGTATGTAAGACTTTTCCCGGGCGACGTACGAAAATCGGAAAAAGATTACAGATAATCTGTCCATGTATCAGCGGGCATCTGTACATTCGTCCGTATGTTAGCTTATAAATTTAGAACTAACGAACCGATTTCGATTGTTTTGTTTTCTGCACATAGATACAACGTCTGGCTAGTCTTATAGGTTGTATTTTCAACCGATTTCATAAAAGAAGGTGGTTACCGATTCGTCGCGTATATATTTTTTATGTCTGTCGCGTATTACTGCTCAACGAACGGACGTATTGAGATGAATTTGTTGTCTTACTCCGCTAGTGGTCCCATGAAATTGTGAAAATGATAGTGTTCCATTAATAGCTAGTTCTGGAAAATTTGAATTTTCATCCCTCATGTGATACCCGATTCATCGAATCATAAGTAAAAATAAAGTATTCTGTCTTTTCAGGGATAAATTTTTTTTTTTTTTTAATGTTATTACCAGACCAATAGTTTTGGAGATATAACGATATGTGTAAGTCAAGTCGGAACGCGATCACACACTTATGCGAACGCTGTCTAAACTCTTACGAATAGATGAAAGTTATGTTCAACATTTTCCGAGGTCTCGGTGAGCTTTATAATAAAGTCCACGAAAACATACAGCTATGTCTAATGTTTTGCTACAAGAAGCATTTTAAAATATTCGCTGGTGGAGTTTCAACGGGCTGCTAGTTTTACATAAATAGAAGAGAATTGCAAGACCTTGCTGGTAATGGTTTCTTCGTTTCCTTGAAAGTTATTTACTATTTAATATAACCCTTATGACTTCATTGATTGTTCCAGATTTTTCGAGACGTTCTGAAAACTCTAAAAAAATTACGAAATAACCTGACGGCAAAATTAAAAAACTTTTGAGGATTGAAAAAACCACTTCTGTCAGGGTCTGGAAATCATTGGAACGATTCCATGAAATTTATAGAATTAAAAACAAAAAAACTTGACTTCTTTCAAGGGAAAATTCTCATCAACACGATAAGAATAATCATGACTTGACTCGACTTTACCGTAACATTTATACTTATTAGGGCTATAAATACAGAACTTGCGGTAGGTACCTGCAAAATAAAATGTCGTTGACTCTCTACGTGCTTCGTGTAATCTGACAATGAGTCTTTCCTTATAATCTTATTTCAACTCTACTAAAACTGCGTTAGATGTCAACGATTGTGATCCTGGGAATAACTGAGGCACGAATGGAATTATTTATTTTGTCTTCAGACGGCTGCGTATATTAATGGTTTGGACGTAATTGAATCATACTCTGCAAATGACACCTCGACGGCTGCAACCAACTGCGGTATCAGCTACGCAAATTCTACCACAACTGATTTCAACACTGCAGTAACCTACTTCACTACTTTCTTCGAAACCATGCAGGAAATGACACAAACCGCGCTCTCATGCAGTACCAATGCGTGTATGGCTGCGGTGAGTACAATCAAATTTTTCTGCACTACTCATATGAAAGAAAAATTTCGTTAGACACTCTGCACAAACGCCGAAACATATTTTTCCGCGTTCTCTTACTTGAATGGCTCAATCGTTCAGCAAGCTAGGGGAGTAGCACTTGTTTCATTATTGATCTTCTTGGAATAATTACTATTGAAGCACTGGATAAGTGAAAAAAATTACTTTCCATCTACAATGTAGATACAGAGTACTGCTAACAGAGAAACGCGATATTACGACGTTGTAAAAATATTTCATTATGCAATGAGAGAAATATTGCAAGTACATAATGTAAAAAATTTTGAAAACTTATGCAATATCCGTATGTAGCTGGTTAACAATTGTTATTAAGTTTGTTTGTTCGAAAGGCAATACGTGTGACGGGTGGCAATTTTGACGATTTGTATGACACTATTCTGTATGAGGTGAAAGTGGGCTCTACACGGTTTGGTGAGCGGATGTCAATGATCTGTCTCTTAGGTGGTGAATGTGGTGTATGTGGTTTCGTTTCTAACATATCATGTACGCCGGTCGAAAACGATGTTTTTGCGCAGGTGGGTACTAACATTACGGGGAATACTGCCAGCAGCTTTACGGCTGCGATGACCGCGGGGAAGGATCTGATAGATATCTGTGACGATTTATCATCACTATTGGAAACATGTACAGCTGATAATGACTAAGATACAACGGAGTAAATAAAATGTGCAGAGGCATTGCGTGCCTAGTAGTTCATAAACTTCTTCACAAGTCGTACAATAAATGACGTTACGACATCCAACGTAGTATATATGTATTAAATTCGGATAATAAAACACAATATCATTGCAACTTTCTTTAATGCATTTCACACGGAAACATGTCAATTGCAAGTTGACGACGTGAAAAATTGTGATCAGCATCCGAAAAATTCCTTTTCACGTCAATTGGTTACGTAAACTAGTAGATAGGCAAGAGGGCTTCTGCGTCGCTTGAAATATTTTCAAGCCGCCAAATCGATCTACTGCACATGCGCAACGGCGGAAACTGCAAATACTGCGCACCACGACAATGTGTTTTCTCGTTTTAGAATATGTTATACGTTAAGTCGAGGAATATAATTGTGTCGTCACTTCCTGAGCCGATTTTCACCATTTCTTTTCGAAACAATACAGGGGTATTTAATTTGTCAGGAACATACCTGATCAAATTATTCTTCACAGTCCGAACAATACGACTACAGTCCCAGAACACCAAGCACGTCGCTCTCCTTTCGCTGCTCGAACGCGGCTGAAGCCGCGCGAGTATCGATAATTGCGAGCAACTTTCGAACGGTGAAAGCGAGCTGCGCGTAGCGAGTGCGCACAACGCTGGTCGGTGTTTACGGAATTGCCGTTGTCCGTAGCGTTGGGCGTATTATTCCAAAGCTGGCGAGAGAAAGCCGAGAGCGCGGAAGTAATGGCAGAGCCCTGCATTACCGACTCATTTATACGATCGCGAACTTTGACTTAATTCGGACAATGCGGGAGAAAACTGTGAGCACAAGGCGCATTGATTTCGTAAAATGAATATTTCACGTCATTTTTATTACGATGGATCAAAAATGGCCGGGAGTGAATTTTCAAACTTACATTTATTTTTAAACAAATCAACATTGACCTCTCGTGTTACGGGTTGTATATTGGATTGTTGTACAGGTAATAATGCATCACACTACACAGGATAAAAATTCCTGCAACGCGCCACACCATTTAGGTTCATTTAAGTTCAGATCACAAATTATTATACTTTACTTATAATATGCGTAGAATATTATTTTGCTATCAGCATTTTTTGTTTTTCGTTCTGTTTTTTCGTAAAATAAAAAATACTAAAAAATTCAGACTAGATACGAGCTTCACCATAATAATATATATATAAGAAGCAAATTAACAATAATAATGAGAATAACGGATAAATTTAAAGACATTCCTATTATTTGTATATAGGTAATACTTAGTAGTTCTATCATCTAAAGTTTAATTGTCATTCTGCCAATTATTAATTAATTAATTCATTATCCTCGGATGAATTAGCTAATTGAATATTTAAAATTCTAAATCATCGTTTTTTTTGTTTTTTTTTTCAATTGCAAATGATTTATACAGGAGTATGTTTTACAATACAATATATGTTTGGTATTTCAGTATTAATTAATTAATGTATAATTAACTATTTTGGCTTGAGCTGAATCTGTTATGCTACAGGCAGCACGGATATACTGTACTGTATATAGCATTTACGTGGCTTCGACTTATTATAAACAATATTAAGTATTTATAACACCTCGCACAAGATGAAAATCGTTCAATCCCCTCAATCTCGCGATTAGCCTTCTTTCAAAAAGTTTCCTTCATTTTTATTTGTCAACGTTACCTCGTAACGTAACGTGTAAAATATCATAAATCACAGGCTAATTGCACCAAGCTCGAAAGCAATGACTACGGAATCGGACTAAATCCCGATCCCAAGGGACTTTCGACGACGATCGTATCCTTTTCTATTTATTTCGTTATTTTCCTTCGTCTTTCCGTTTCGATGACCCGAAGGTGCGAGTTCAAGAAACTTACAAATTTTTTGCGTCGGTCAGGAGCGGGATTTTTAATTTCCGATTAGTCGCCGTAGTCACTGGACGTTCAGGACCGAATGCTTCAGCCTGATTAAAAGTATACATTAGAGCGTAATATTAAGTTATGTACGCACGTGTACAATTTATGTATATACTATAATAATACCTACGCTCTTTCTCGACACTTAACACGTGGTTCACTATGGTAAGTAATATGTTGTTAGGTAGGTATTACAAGTACAATGTGATAAATGAACCGGACACCGTAAAAATAGAATATTCTGTTTGTGTTGAACAAGAAGGTAAGAAAACGTGGATTGTTTTCTTATTATTTGCTCTTTGTATTAGAAATTTTTTTTTTCCTTTTTTTTTATTCATCATTCTCATCATTCGATCATTAATATATGAAAAAATGTTATACCACTAAGAAGTCGTTTAATCGCGTTCGATACAGATTGCAGTCGAAAGTTTGAGAACATCGTGCAACCATCTCGATCATATATTCGCGACGGCACGGTAGACATGAGGGGTATTTTTTAACGCAATCTCAGGTTACAGGCTGCAAGTTGCCGGCAGATCACTGGGAAGAGGGAAAATGAGGGACGAGGACGTGGGCGGGTCGATAAATAAAAGTGAACGATCTCAATGTAACGTGAAATAAAAAATGGTTATAAAAAGTTTACGCCGAGATAACAAACACATATCAATCACAGATCAACGTTGAAATAAATAAATCACACTGGACAAGATCTTACAATACTAAAGTGCTTAAAATAATGAATACATCCGAAACGGAGAGAGACATGAATAACAAAACTTTGCATCCGCTTCGCGGGGCAGAAAATCGAAAGGGAAGATTAACATTCGGCAGGACTCATATCGCGTCGGAGGTTTGCCCGAATCGCATGTAAGAGTGTACCGTGCGTATATGTGTAAGTACGTGGTTTCTCGTACGGAAAGGTGAACAATAATAATAATAATAATAATGATAATGATGATGATGATTATGATAATGATAATGATAATGATAATAATAATAATAATATAAATAACAATACACCGCAACTCAGGTTGAGTAAGTAATATATGCATATATGCATCATGCTGGGCGTCATGCGTCGTGCGACAACAACCCAAAGTCAACGAATAATATCAAATCGTGATAACGCGGAATGGGAATTAGGTGTATCAAAGAATACCCTCGTTTCCACTTAATTGGCTAAAATTTATACTAATTAATATTGCACGCGCCGGCACTGGGCCACCTCGCAAACTCCTCGGGGCACCAACAACTAAACTTTACGAAACACGTGTTTGATTCGAGAACCGAACTTATTGTTAGCGATCACGACTCCGCCTTCAATCGGCATCGAATCTGCACCAATCATACAATACTTCTTTCATCAGCTTCGCCGCGTGTGCGTATAACGCGCAGTCCACGCTGCAAGCTCGGACTTTCATAGTTTCTTTTACACTTTTGTACATCGAATCGAAAACGAACAATATGGGGGTACCAATTACACTTTAATAAAGCCGGGCAGTGCCCGCTGTTCGGCAACGTTCAGCGGTTATATAATTTGCTTGATTTCTCTCTCAACGCAGTTGGATTGTTTCACTGGTTCGTGAGCATCATTGTCATTTTTTTTACTTACAAATAGTTGTCTTCTAGTAATTAATTAATTTTTCTCCTCCGTTTTCACCTCACTCGCTTATATAGTTTATTAAATTTTTGGTTGAACGTTATTTTCTTCTTCCTCTCTCTTTTTTTTTTTTTTTTTCTTTGTTCTTATTTCTTTTTTCTATCCTCATTTTCTCTTTCTCTCTTTCAAGTTTACGGGTTACATCTATACTTACGCGCTACAACTTGTCGTTATATCAATATTATCATCATTATGTTTATTTATTTCTTTGTTTTTTTTTTTTATTTTATTTATTACGAACTACTCGTCACCAGACCTTGTTTATTATACATTACATAAATATCGCCCGCAAACCGCGATCTATGCAGGACCAACCGGCGACGTGGATTATATATACCTATGATACGCGTCGATGGATTTACCGCGTGCGCGGTAAAGAGTTACAGAGATACGAAGGCAAGCACCGCAGCCTGAAAATATTCGTTTTAACGCGATATTACAGGTCGTCGGAGATTCGCCGTTGAGTCGTATGTCATACGACCATTTCACCGCATATATCGTAATAATATCGTAACGAAAATCGGGAGCACGGTGCGTGTTCAAGTTTCTGACGTTTCCGCATTTGACGCGACATACAGTTACGACAATTCGCACGTAGGTATATAATATCACGTATGTGACACGCGCATCGGTTGCGCATCGAGAGATGCAGTGAGAACTGCCCGCATCTACAATCACCTACAACTCAATGTATACAATATTGTATAATTTGGTTATAACATATCGGGTATAACGTTACACGTTTCTCGCTATGCGTAATATGTGTATATATGTATAGGTATAGGTAGGCCTTGCCGGTTGATTGCGAATTTACCTTTCTCCCGTAATTATCCGTCTTACACTCGTCGTCATAGATTCGCAATCAAACGGTAGTCACGTACTCGCACATCTCCGTCGACTCGGCGACGATGCTGTTCGCGAACCAAGGGTCCCCGTATTTCGGGCCCTCCTCGCTCCTCGCTCGGTTCGGTCCCCGCGTCGCGGTCTCGTTTTGCATTCTGTACCTCGGCACCTCCTCGCTGAGCGACCTCTTCGCGTGGTGCTCAACGGCCGGAACCTCGAGCAGGGCCTTACAGCGGATCAGCTGCGGCCGCTGCCGGCTGCGGGATTTCGCCTCCTCGGACTTGGCGCGTCGCACCGACGCGCAGGGATCGATGGGAAAACTGGGGGAGGGATGCTCCTTCCATGCACCCTGGTAGATCGGAAAAGGGGATATCTGGTTCAGGAACTTCCACCGGGCGTCGTCCTCCGGCTGCGTCGAGGGCTGCATGGGGGGCGGAAAGGAGGTCGGAGTCACGGGACCGAAGGGGGACCAGCTGTCCTTGGGGCGTTCGTCGTGCGGGCTGCGGAGCTTCGGTTCCACCTTGGCAGCGCGGACGCCGGAAACCGGCTCGTCGGTAATAGCGATTTCCGGAAATATCGGACGTCCGGTCTTCGCCGCGTCGACCGGCTCCGGGGAGAGCGTCTTCTGCTTGTTCTTGCAGATCTTTACCGCGGCCGCGTCGCCCAGCGACTTCTGAGCCCCGAGCCAGCTCGACCCCCGCTTCTCGAGCGGCAACGAGAGGTGCGTTTTACCGGCGAACCGGAACTGCTGCAGCGCCAACTTTCCGCAGCCCTCGTCAGGCCCGGGCTCGTCGGCCTGCTCCCTGAGGTCCCACCTCTTCGAGGTAGTCTGCGACTCCACCCTGGTCTGCCTCCTCAGCTCGCGACCGGCGGGCTTCGCTCTTACCTCCGGACTCTTGGCGTCCTTGACAGTCGTCGTAGTCTCCGCGTGTTTCTTCGAGGGTTTGACGTCCGGGGTAGACGACTGCGCGTGATAGACCCAGGACGCCGAGTGCTCGTGGTGCTCGGGTGAGGGGGAGGCGTTCGCCGGCGACAGGGAGAGCCGCTTGGCCTTCGAGCAGGTGCATCGGGTCTTCCCGGGGTTCGGAAAGACCTCGGGTACCTGGAGGGTCCACCTCGCGTCGCGGGCCATGCGGGTATCGTCGCTGTTGTGCTTGCGGAGGTGGTGACGGGGCGCCGCGGCGTCGGGGTGAAGCGTCCACTTGTCGGTCTCGGCGCTGTGATGCTTCCGCAGGTCGCCGCGCTCGGCCGGCCGCCTGTTTGCGTCCGAGGCGAAGCTGCCGCGCGGACAAGTGCACTTTGACCTTGAACTCCTGGCGATGTCGATGTCGGTCTGCGACGCGTGAAGCTCCCACCGGAAGTCCGCGTTCCCGGCTCTCGTTCCCCGCCCCCTGAACTCCCATCGCGGCTCCTCGGGCGACAGGAAACTGTTCGCCCATCGCGTCTCGACGCTCCGGTGCTTCCGCAGCGGCTCCAAGCAGCTGCATTTCATCCCCGAAGACGTCGCACCCTCTTCAACGTCGAGCAGCGGCGCCGGCTCTATCGCGTCCAGGTCCTCGATCGTGTACGAGGCGCCCTTTTTACGCTGCGGGGCTTGAGGACGCGGGTGCGCGGCACCTCCGGAGGTCGACGGTGACGGGGACGACAGGGACGAATCAGGCCGCGGATGCTCCTCCTCGTCGGCGACCCGGCGGTCAGAGCGTCGTGACGTCACATCCGTGCCTGGCGATGCGCACCAGCAGGTGTGTGTAACTCCGTCAAGCTGCCTTGGTTGGCACGGCGATTCCGGAGACGACGAGGCTCCGCTCCAGACCGCTGCCAGCCAGGGTTCCTCGATCTCCTGCTCCGCATGCCTGCGAATCACAGGAATTTTCTCAATTACCATCACAGATATCATTTTTCTCTTCTTGCTTACACAGAGGACACAGAATTTCGTCTGTAATATTACTATATGTATCTATATAGATACACTATAAAGGTAACAAAACTAACAGTCTTTGCTGATTGAGGAACTTGAGAGGTAAATGGACAGTCTGCCACCATTTCCTCCAAAGAAGGTTGGGTAATTGAAAAACACCATTTTAATGATAATAGCAGACATTCGAAATTGTTGACAAAGGTACTCGTGCATCGTAGGTATCCATAAAATTAATGTACGATATTTTATTACGAATGTATAAATAGGAAGACATGAAAGCCGTCAGCTTTTCACTCGAAAACTTATTCACCGATTGCAAAAGAACTGTAGTCATCTGAAAATCAATGGTTTATCATACAATAAAAATACTGAGTATTGATCACTCGCAAAAGATGCGGAATCGTTAGTTTTCAACCCAGGAGTTTGATCCTCAAACATTTAATGACTAACGGAAGTTAAAAAATTCCAACTTTCAGATATTTGAATGGGAGAATTGAATATCCGATAACAGAGACAACTCGAATAATCCAATGAAACTCGTTGAGCAAACAATTATTACGACGTTTCCCAATCTGGAATAAAACTTGCGACGAGTAAGCAATTTCGGTAAATAAGATGCAGTTGTAAACTTTGTAAAGAATATTGTCATTCCTGTCAAAAGTGCAGTGAATGTCCATACTGACCTTGAGCTCGGTGAAGATCTCCGTGAAGAATCCGGGTTCGCTGTTAATGCGAAGCATTTTAGCGCTAAGTCGATTGACGATCAGGAGACATCGGTCCCAGAATTTGTCCTTGTTGTCCTCGATAATGAAGGGCTTCAGGGGATAGCTTATCTCGTTACCCATGTAGCTGTAGCTCAAGTACAAGCACGTCAATACCGTCGCCTGGAGCTCCTTCTCCGAGGCTTCCTCGCCGTCGACCAACTCTCTAACCAGCATGTACACGAACACGACGTTCGCGGGGTTGATGAAGGCGACGTCCTGCCGAAGGTAAGAAGAAGGAGAGAATTAGAACGAGGCGGAGTCACTCTCGCCTGATTGCGAGATAAATCGTGGCTTCTTATTAATGAATTACGAAATTATTGCCCCTGGCTCAGAAAAGTCACGCGAAGACGGCTTCGTGACAAATTAGATAATTGGAAGAAACTAGTCGCGATAATTCCTCGGCCATCCATAAGGAGATACCTGGAGTAATTAAATTGATGTTGATAGCGCCGGGCAATCTAGATCCAATCCTCTTAAGAGCGGAGTGAAAAAAACGAATGAAATTTTTTACAAGTATCAAACACGGGGCTGCACTTTCTCGAATGCAAAAAGTACACGTCGATACGGTGAAATTGTACGATCCAAGGTTCACCGATCGTCTCGAAAATAGTTTCTATTTTCTCCTCCATTCATTCAATATCTGTCTAGTGGTTAAATATTTTGCAGAAACTGGGCTCTTTTCCCTTTCAAGATAAGTGTAATAATACGGTTCGCGTGCAGAGAAAGCCGAGTGAGCCCGTTTTATCGTGGCAGACAGAAGAGTGAGTCACGGTTCGTATGTCGCGTGTTTTAGAGCTTACAAGTCCAGCAGCAGACGCCTACAGCCTTAACGATCGGCTAATCAATAGCTCGGTAAACCCGAGTCGGGTTCGCCGCAGTATAATTTCAAGTATAATAATCTCCCGGCAAACTTTATCAATGGATCAAAGAATTGAAGAAACAAAAAGGAAAACTGCGCCATTAAAATTCACTGCTGCGCGTCGAATTGCGGTTCCGGCGAACCTCTTCGCCAGTTCCTCAAAGTTAGCGTCCTTGTTTCAAGAACTTTAAGGTACGGTATATGAAACCGGATGAAGATCGTGTAAAACTCGACCCATAAATTCAGGGAAGTTCGGATCGGTCGGCAAGTAAACAATCCCAAGATTCCTGCTTCGGAAGGGATCGAATCGACCCAATACATTCCACTCCCCTTCCCAGTTTCAGGTGCAATAATAATTCCGTAGAGGACATAAAAATGGTCTCTGCAACCGGCCGCACGAAAGCGGGCGAAACGATTCACGTCGCATCCGCTGCTGCGACCGCATTCATCTAGGGCATCGATCGTTCTCCAGGTATCTAGTTCATCCGGGACCACGGCGACAGGGGTATCCGCCCCACGAAGAGGAGAAGAACCGGTCTGCGCACCCAGCCTCCGGTGATCCATTTACCTGGCTGAACCTACTTAGTCTGGGAAAACACTCCGCGGGTGAAATTAACACGCGAAAACATTTAATTGAGACTCGTGCAGCGAGAAGCGGGCGACCGGAAATGCAGGGAAAACATCTCGCTAATTGGCATCGGCAAAAATAGACGGGAGTGCCCCACGTTTCTCATATACCGACGAAGAGATAGACGGGAGCAGATTTTTTTTCAGAAGATTCGTTGAAGTGTAATGGAGTGAAGAGAGAAGCTTGCGTACGATAAGGTCACATGACGAGTGCTTTCAAGCCAAAATGGAGGTGGGGCCACAAGTTTTATCGCAACAAGCGGTACACTCCGAGCTTCCATGATAGACAGAGAAATCCTGAGCGATCTTCTCAATTCGATAAAAGAGAGCCAAGGGGGGTCAAACAGAATTCGAGGTGGACCTTTCGACGTCCTCGAAGTCGGTGAGGCCTCTGGTTGACCCGACAGGATCGATGCCCCCGATACCGGGGACTCTAGCCAGCAGCCTGCTGCCGTCGTCGTTGTAAAATTTGCACGTCCTTGATAATTTAATTGCCTGTGGTGGCAGCGCCATTACAGGGTATTTTGATATCTGGTGTGATACAAAAACATTACACTTCGGAAGGATCCGTGGAACGGTGAAGTTACTGAGAACGATATCCGATGAAACATTATACTAATATTACTTGTCACAAAATTAAACACAGTCGATTAGTTACAATTAGATTCGAATACACAAAATACACGACAACAAAGAGAGATTCGTGTTGATCACTGCCAATCTGTTATGTATAATGAAATTGATTTGAGCTGTGACTTTAAACATTTGCCTTTATTACGATCAAAATTTCTCTCACGCAAAAAATTGTTTAGATTTAGGAAAACGCTGGAATCATGCTTCCGTAGTCAATGTAGAGTACGCTTCTTCTTTTTTGTTTTTTTTTTAACGACTTAAATCTACTTTGATACAGGGAAAACGATCAACAATTGATATTCTCGTTTCTTATATCAAAAACTTGCGCCTTGATCATGTTAAACTGCCGCTCTTGCGTGATCCGGCGAAATCTACTCACGTCTGTTTAACTTTGATCACCGGTACGAATTATTTCCCGGAGATAGCGGTTTCCCTGATTCAGCGGAAAACGACGCGCAGCCGGTGAACTCAACCAATCGCCAAGGAAATGGCAAGTAATTGATTTCTCGAATTCGGATAAAATAGCTTGGTATGATTTTACGACGTCTTCTCGAGCCTCGGCGACGCCGCGGAATCTATTATACGACAAACGTCCAGCCCATCGAGAACTAGTTACTGCTGCAGTTATCGGAGTATGACGTATGACGTACCTTTTGCCATGATACACGTAACCACTTGATGAGGTAGCCGCAGAACTTTATTGTCGTAGGTACGTAATATTAATCACCCTGCACTGTCGGAATGGTGACTGCGTATCGAGTGTGGCGTATTTATAAGTCATACATCGATGCCTGGGTGGTACAATTGCGGAATGCTTATACCAACGGCGCAGTCATGCTTTTCAGAATGTTTAAGGCAGGGCAGAGCGTGTTACCTGGAAATTTCCATGAGTAAATATTCAATTACATCACATCACAGCAGCTTTTCACCTAATTATATAAATTGGGTCAGCTTTGGTCACGGCTGGTGTACCGAACCCAGTCGCTTAAGAACAGCTCCATATTGCGCTGTTCTATTTCCGAGAAATCATGTATTCGCGTACTCGGAGCATGCAGGAGTCGAAAATGGAATTTAATTATTATAGATTAAAAAAAAATCACTTCGGCTTTGTTCGTTTTCTGCTGCAGGCACCTTGGTATTCTCATCCAGAAATTAGTCGGCTTTGAACTCGTACTGTACCGAAGGAAGCCAGTGAAAAGTTACCTAGGTTCAAATTAAACGACACGTGCCGGCTTCTGGATTTCAATAGTCAAAGTCACCGTCTTGGTACAAAATATTTCCTCATCTTCCAACCTTACGTCATTCGTTTCCGGAGATTATTTTTCGAAATTCGACTCCGTGTAAAAGCACACCTGTACACGAATGTACGACGTAGAGTCGATCGGTCGATATTCGAGGGGTTGGCGCCCTGCCTTTTCCCCTTTTTACCCTGCCTCACCCTGGACAACACCACCCTCGTTTCGGTCTCGAGTCACGAAACGTGTTGACGCGTTGCGTTGATGTAGATGCTATACCCAAGACGAATCAAAGGCCCGTAGAAGATGATTAATCGAAATTATCGACCGGCGACTCCGGCTTGAATCATATTATCACCCCCCTAGCTGAAGGGTGAAGGAACTAGAGGGGTTGTCGAGGAAATTGAGAATTCTTCCAAACCCTTAAGAAAACGGGATCGGGTTACAATATTTACTGCAGGGTGAATCATTCTGCTTTCGTTCGAAATAAAATAATTCAATTGAGATTCGGTTTTTACGAGGTTTCGAATCAGCGGATGGTCGGAGCGTGACGGTTCTTTTCGCATTTTTATCCTCCACCTGAAACTAGGCGGCGGACTCGCCACACGTGCGCAAGACATAACGCGGTATTTTTTTGGCTTCGCGGTTGAGCTGTCCAGCATGAATCGAGAACTGCCCTCTCGACTTTACGTCTAGCTCGCGTCCCGTGAACAGAGAAATTTGTTCCTTCACCGACGTCGACGACGTGGATGACCAGCTGCGCTGGATCGCAAAAATATTGATATGGATTCTCATAATTGGATTTTTCCCCGTGTTCCACGCTCTTTGACGCCGACCAGCGACGTTTGGCTTAATTCGCCTTACAGTAACGATGCTGCCGTCGATTTTAGTGCGCCATTCCGATCACTCATGGTGACGGGCGTGAGGTCACATACGATATATTTCCCAGGTGAATTGCAACTTTGACCAAATTCCTCCTGGAAGCCGCGTGCGAAACGTTCAGGTTACCTTGTACATCAACGATACGTTTTACATTGCTCACCGGCTATAGTTTCTTATTGTCTTGCGGCCCTGATCGATCGACTTAATTACTGAACAACCGTTGTATCGATCTGCGGTGTTTATTTATATACGCATGTACTATACTATTTTACATTATTCGCGCGAATGACGCAGGTTGGGCATACGTCATTTAAATACCTACATCATTACTTCGAATTTGAACACGATCAGGCTTTCCGACTTATATGCGAACAAAAGGTTATATCCTGAAAGGTACTGGCGTTGCAAAAATTTTTAGAAAATATAAGAAGTCTCGGTATCATTTTGGTGCCTAATAAATTCGTCAAGAATACGTTATTTGATGGAACTTGTTTTTATATTCTGCTATAAGTTTCATTACCGCTATCAATTGTGAGGGTGATATTTGACCCTGTAGCCAATCTAATTGTTCAGCAAAGTTAACTAAAAACTGAAGAAGATATAAGTGCAGTTGGATTTGTTTTCCGGCATGGTTATATACGGAAAATGTCTACCGAGAAAAAGTCTTCAGTGGAGGAATCTTGCGATTCTATTGATGGAAATGTGTTTGTTTCGTTTTTCTTTCTTCGTGTTGCAGGTATTGCAGTATTAATACAAGTGTGAAGTACATCGAATGATAATGTTTGCTTTTGATAGCAATATTTATTATTTTTCAATTATAAATTTATTGCCTTTTCGGTTAGAAAAATATGGTTTAAGCAGTATTTGAATATTTTTCTGTGGTGTCATTTTCAATCTTGATCATTGCATCATACGATTGTGTGAATACTCAAATGGTTTTAACGGATATATCGATTGTAAAAAATATTTTCATCACAAACTGTTGAGTGGCTACGACTGAAACGAACGTCATCATTCGAACTATTATATGAACAGATCTTGCACGTAGAATGTTTCGTGGTTTCCCGTGAGTTGAATGCACGTTAACGGGCATGATTATATATTTATATCTGCTTTCCAATCTACTGCAAGTCTTGCATGGACTTATACACAACTACCCAAACACCAATGTTCAAATATTGTTCGTGTATATGGTACAGATTTCAGGGAATGCCCCTCCGATGAAGTTTATCACCGTGCGCTAGTATTTACTTGGAATCATGTGATCGCCTTAAATCGGATTGCCCTATATAAAGTGGATGAGAAATGAGCGTTCTTATTATCGAACTGAAGTCATGGTTGAGGTCTATGAAAGACTACGCCTACAAATACATGCTAATCTCTGATGATTGTATCATTTTCTCCGAATAAAACTGATTCAACATAGGTATGTATCAATTTTTGGAACGCGTCGAGAGTTTACTTAATTTTAATTATTTCACTTCAGCGTCTATAAATACAGCGCGATGCGTTTGAGTTTGAGCTTTCCAGATTTGCAAAACCTTTCGGACAATTTGTTGCAAAAGTCACAGTGTTCACGGTTAAGAAGAAATGTCTTTGATCTTATGTTCGACCTATAATTGGCTGACTGCAATTACGCACAAAAAATAAGTCGTAGTAAAATGTCAAGTCAATAATGGAGGGTGTTTTGAAAGTTGACCATTACCACGTTGTTCCGGCTACGATCTGGGAATTCAGTTACGCCATCACAACATCCTATTCAACTTTAATTTAGCCCACGTATTTACTCTACCTGCGTTAACGATCCACTACCAATTAAATGATTATTCATGGAGCGTTGAATTTACACGGAACCTTGTGCGGTATTTTTATCTTATCACTTATACGGTACAATGTGTAATAGCACTGTGGAATTTAATTACGATACTCTCGTGTAAGCCATTACCCTCATAGATGTTGATATTCTACTCGAGCATGCTTTGAAACGTGTCTCTGTGAGTTATTTATATGGATGCTCACAGCGTTATTATTAATATTATTATTATTATTGTTATTATTATTATTATCAAATTTTACTTTATTCGGAATTCGACTTGACATGAACTCTTCAAAGACTATTTTCAAGTTCGAATCTTCCATTTTCCGAGAGTAGCTAGCTGGTATGAAAATTATATAACATCGTACATTCATCGTAACTGATCTTGAAAAATTTTACATCGGAATGCAAGCCAACGAAAGTAAGCCTTTTGCAATAAGCTATGCGATCATCGGGTCATTAACTTTTGAGAACTGGTATAGAAATTTCAGTAGCCGAAGCACCGAGATAAGAGAGAAATGTCCTCAAGCGACTCCGAAAAAGGACATGGAAAAAAAAGAGGCTGCGACTCAGGGGGGCGGGAGGTAGAAAACTGGTGGCTGCAGCTTTTTACACCTCCCCACCAACTCTTGGCAATAAATAAATGTATTTATAGATAACAAAAACAAATATGTACTGATTAGTAAGTTCATTTCTGTCGAAAGTCCGATAGCATTTATTACTTCGTAAGCCATCTAATTAAGTCGTATAAAATCCGACCCAAAAGCCAGAGTAGATTAGAATGAACTCAACCTCAGTCGCTACTGTGTATCTATATAGCCTGATAGCAACATTCTTTACGTTATATAGATGTAGGTCATTGTTCTGGCCTTCACAATTATCGCCACTACTTCTCATAAGCTTCGTTTCATTTGAAAAACAATTAATCTTGCAGAACGCATGTGCGTCGCCATTGTCCTAAACACTTGAACAACTTTGCGAACGAATCGTAAGGCGAAGGAAATTGGGACCGTGGAGATGTAAATTGTCACTTTATCTGTCTTATAATGTGAGAAACGATCGCCATAAATATGTGGCATCTTTAACATACGTGTGTATAATGATATGATATAAGCTAATCAGGATAATTAGGATAATACGGAAGGAGTTTGTGACTGCAGTTAAATACAATAAATAAGACGTGCTAGGGGTTGGATACCCACAATTTTCACCCGGCCTTGATTCAATAAACTTGTAAAACTATTACGTCACGTTGTTATCAAGAAAGCACATCCAGGCTGATCCAGAGAAGATTACGAACTCGTTAGTTATGTTATTCCGGCACCACATTATGTGGAAATAATTAGCAACACAACCAAGACATCTGTTTCCACTCATGAAATATGTAGATTCGCTTTTCCATCGCAAAACTAGACGATTTCATTTACCACAAAGTTTTAACTCAAAAATTTGCAACGAACAACTAAGATGCACTTGAGTGATTGTATTCGTACTTTCACATAAGTAACTTCAAGCCATGTTTTGGCACAACTGATGTTTCTGATTGTAGCAACTCCGTTGTACGTTCCGTTCGAAATGGATTGCAATAATAAATAATTATGGATGAATAAAATGGTCGCAATTGTACAAACAAAAGTAACGAAGACGACACTTCACTGTAAGTCGAATAACAGCTGCGTGGGCTGTTCAAGGAACATGTTTAACCGTGAATAAATTGAAAAAAATATCTCACCAGTATTGTCTGAACCGTGACAGACCAATGTCGACATGATACGTGGGTCATATGTTTGTTTGATTCTATTCTTACTCGACGTTGTCACATGTAAGTATTTCGCATTTTATTTCTTTCTTTCCACGCTCACTGTGTGAGAGTCGATTACTTTCGACTTCTCCGAATAGATTGGTCGTTTTTGTACGTCGAAAAGGCGACACGAATCACCAAAGAAATGTGAAAACATTAAACGATAGTTAATTATGATATAAAAAATTAATATCAAAAACGAACATGATATTGAGCTCAACTTTTTGTATTGCACAAATCTATCAGCGGCGAGTTTAGGACAAGACATAATATCGGTGCACGCCGCGTTACCATATTGCGGACCGAACACAATAACGACGAAATGTGGAAATCCATGTGAATTCACATGCGGTCAACTTAAGCCAAAATTTTGTCCCAAGGTAGGCAATCGGTTGTGTAATTTTAAGTAACAAATTATCACTATCATTTTTGCACAATCTTGATTCTTGAAAAATTACATCGACTACTAATACACGACCATGCTATTTATTCTTCAGGTTTGTATACGTAACGGATGTGTGTGCAAGCCAGGATACGTCAGACGCGACGAAAACGGTCCTTGCATTCACGAATCATGGTGTGCACTGGTGGCAGAGAAGTGGGATTGGATATACCGTCCTCGACCGAGAGCCAAAGGCGTAACAGCCGTGCGGCAGAATTAGTAAAAGCACTAACTGCGAATACTGTAAACGAAACGCATGCGTGAAGAGTTGTTGAAAATTTGTCTAAATGAATCCTTTCGGAAATGGAATTAAATATTTGGTATTTGAATAACGAACAGTCAATATTGATCAACTACTAAACACCTCTGCCACATTGATAATCACCGTGCGTTTGACGAACCGTGAAGTAAGCTCACGAGCCTCAATTAAGCTGCAGCGCTTAACAGCGACAAATAAGAGGTGGAAGGCTTTCAGCGAATGCATAAAATCACTAGTCGAAGTAGCATGATTTCCGAAGTGGTATCACAGCGAGAAAAGTAGGAACAGTAAAAGAGAGCTGCTTACTTATTCAAAGTGTAAACTTTTTGAACACGCTCCGACTGTCAGGCAAGTCTGGGCTGGTGATTCCGGCGCTTCGTCAAGCGAACGCTCATTCGCAAGCTGGTTAATTATGTGCAACTTGAAGGGCAGAAGGATCCCTCCCGCGTTTCCTAAACAACCTAAATTCCCTCAAGAATTCCCTAGCAGACGTAATTTGGCAAGTTCCAAACCCACGGGACTCGGAACGCGTAACACCCCTGCAGCTTGTACGCAGATGTGCTTATACGACTTACACAGCTTCGCGGAGCTTTTTCCTACGCACAAAGGTTGAATGCCCTTGTATCAGCTACGCATTTTTCCACACGTTCCCCACGGGGGGGCTGATCAGTCGGCTCTGTTCCACGCGCGTGTGCCCTACGTAATCGCGCTTTCTTACACACACGTACTCTACGCGCAAGCACCCGCGCTTTTGGCGTACAACGCACCACCACCCATAAGTCTAATTCCCGCGCACGTGACCCCTTCGGCATTTCTGCACACCCCCCGGAGTTTGGGGTTGCCGGGAAGGCATTGCCCTCTGTTGGGGCGAGGGTGGCGTCTGGCCCCCGGATGACGTCCCGTCGCATCCGGCGTTAACGAAGCTATCGAAAATTCGAGGAAATGCGGACGAAGGCTGCGGTTCGATTCGAAAAGCTCGAATCGCGCAACCTGTTGTATAGAAAATAAATATGCAGGTATCTACGTAGAGATTCGTGCAGAGATAATGATTGCGCTTCTTTTCCAGTTTCGCTCTGGCTTTGACTTTGATACGCAAGCTCCCCTTTCCCATGCATCAGTTTCCTCTTCGCAATATCGACGCGTCGACGTTAACGTAATGCCTGCGCCGTGGGGCGTCGCGACGTCCCTTTGCGGCTGGCGCAATACGGATGCAATTAAACCGCGTGTAACCGTACGGATGAAAGCTTCCCGCTGCGTGTTTATTCGCGTGACGTAGCAGCGCGCGTTGTAGCCTTTTAGGTGCACTGGGTAAGGGTGGCTGCACCACAGCTGCGAGAATACTGTGCGTTCGACCCTGATCCGCGTCACCTTGGTACTCGGTATGTACAACTCATCATCAAAGTCATCAAATTTTCACTTAACGAGCTCGAATCTCCCGCTATAATTCCCGAGTGTAAGTCACACCCAGCCGACGACGACTCTTGGGCTTGGACGTAAAACCTCCGAGATTTCGAGGACCCTTGTATCGGGACCGATAAGGACCGTGGCGCATTGTTCGTTCCGGCTAATGGGTTTTCGGTGAAAGGAAGCGGTGCTATGTACGAGTCGGGCTGCGGGCACCCTCTCAACGTCCGCGTCGTGTCGATTCTTCGGATAGGATTGCACGCTCCGCGAGACACGCGTCCCTTTCATCGAAACCAAGTCTATAACCAAGCGAACCGCACTAGGCCAAGAGTCCACTGATTACTCGGCGCAAGCCCCGACCACTAATCACCCCGGCTCGAAACGAGCTTTCCCGGAGCTCCCGAGCGCAGGGGATGTTGAGCTTTTGCAAATCTAATCACCGTTCGATGAAATAGAACAGTCGGCATACGGAGTGCGTTACATCAGCCGGTCTCGGACCGTCACTTCCAGTTTTACGGTCCGATTTCATCGCCGGTTTAGGGCTGCGGCCGATGAAACATATTGCTGGTCGAACAAACGCCGCGCCCCGTGTCGAGCGAAACGAGTCCAGGTCCCCGGGGATAACAGGGGGCATTTTGACCCGTCTTCTAGCGAGTGGATTCAACCTCCAGCGGCAAGGCTTGGGGGAAAAATTCGAACGACCGTTGCGCAGGCGCTGCTTTCGTAAATATTTACGATCCACCACGTCGCTTGATGTCGGACCATTAGAGAGATTGTTTTGTTGGAATACCATTAGGGACGATATTTCATCGGATTTACCGCGCTATCGACCCGGCCCAGTTCGACAATGCAAATTCAAAATGGGGTTCAGTTTTAACGAAGGCAACGCCCCCGGTTAACGTTCTCTGCACGCCGGTTATCCGCCCGGTCAATGCGGATCGTTTCGACTGCTCCTCGGATACTGTTTATCGGTTTTCTTTCACTGACCTGCCATCCCTGAAGTAGCAGACTCCGGTCGACTTTCTTTAGCCAAACGACCGCGTCGCCAGCTTGGAAGTCGCGCAACCGTGTGCATTTCCCATGCAGGTAGACACCGAGGCACTTGAGCAGCTCCGACGTCGAGGCCTGAATAACAGTCTTCCTCGGGCCGGGGGGCAGAGGTTTTTGGACCAATTTTTCACAGGTTGGATTGTGCGTCGTGTGATTGTTGTTTGTCACGGGTACTTTGATCTGTGAAAAGGGTGCCGGTTCTAGTGAAAATCGTGGTAAGCGAATCGTTATGGAACGCGATTAGTCTACGTGTACTCGTCAAGTTATTATCACAGTGTGCGCGATACGATCTGACGTTGATGAGTAATCTCGTGTCAATGTCATGCAATGTCCAAAGTCGAAGAACTAACTTTCGTTCGAGGCAATCGTTACTAGACGCGTATTTATTCATCGACGAACTAACGAAACAGTTGTAGATGCAACCTCGAATTAGTCATTGAGCGTCGACGCTGAATAATAAAAGTCTCGAGAACCGTCAATGTCGGAGTTGAGAAATTAGAGCAAGGAGGAAAAAAGAATTAAGAAATAAAACAATCACAAACACATTGCAAACGGGCTACGCGTTATCTAGACATTGATAAGGACTTGGACAACGTTTTAACGTCGCGCGGAGAAGGATGACGAGGCGAATCAGACTCATCACCGCTTATCTGATGATTGCGAGTTTACAGCGTAGGTACATTATAATACTCAATCTAAATATAATAAGAGCAGCTAACGTACGACGTAATTAACTCACCTGCGGGGTCTGTATGTTCTTGTTCTTATCAACGATGGGTATATTGTCGAGAGGCTGTCTGAAGGTAATGTTTTTATTTTTGTTGTCAAGTTTCTTCTTGTTGTTGTTGGTAGTGCTGAACCGTTTCCACGACAGAGCGTTAATGAACAGCGAGTGCTTTTTGAGGTTCTTGTCGAGGGCATTCTTCTCGGATATTATCCTCGCGTTGTCGTTGCAGTTCAGATTGATATTATTGTTCTGCAGCGAGTTGTTGTTGGGCTGATTCGTCGGCGCCGGCGCGACCGAGGACGTGCCCTTATTCTCGCGGTTCTTGGCGTTGTTCAGCTGTTCATAGTTGAAGTTGTTCAGGGTGAAATCGGCGGGGTGCTGATGGGCCGCGGTCGGGTAACCGGACCCACGCCGGTCCCGCGGACTGAACGACAGCACGGTCCCCATCTTCTTGTTTTGGGCCCTGGCCGCGGAGGCGAGCTTCGCCCGAGTAGGTACGGCGAGGGCTTGGGGCTGTTGGGGCGGGGGCGGCGGGGGTGGTGGCGGCCTCGGGGGTCGCGGGGGGCTCGGCGAGGACGCGGTTAGCGGTAGGGGCGGGGGCGGGGGTGGCGGCGGCGCCTGCCTCGGCGTCGAAGTCCCGCTGGGTCCCGTCAGCGAGGGTGCATCCCAGGGCTCAATGGCCTCCTCCACGGCGGGACCCACCACCTCGCTCAGCCGACCGCCCAGCCTGCCTTCGGTCTTGAGCTTCGGGCAGTTAATATGGCCGCCCTGAAGAACGGAGAACCCCGGCTGCTCGGAGACGATCAATACCCAAAACCCCTAAGCGAAACGGTTGCGGGCCCTCGACGTCTTGGCCTCGTGGCTGTTGCACCCTGCCGCACGATACTCGGAACCCAAGGCGGTGGTCCTTCCTTGTGCAACCTGGGGAAGATGCACCGCGGTACAAGGGCCCCGGCAAAATGGCGATCGCGCGATCGATTCCCCTTCGCGAATCTCTCGGCACCCGCCTCCGGTTCCTCCGCCTTCTTCCTTCTCCTTGGAGCTCACCGCTGATCCACTCGGCTACTCTCGCTTCCTCCCCCAACGACTGGGCGGTTTGCGATTTATTTTAGTTATACCCTCTTCTCACCACCGATGGGCTTCGATTATAACGTTCTACGGTTCACCTGTACGGTCGAGCGTTTACGACGAAGCACTGCACTTGTTGTTTACTACGGGTGACACGGTCGGCTGGTCGTTGGAAGGCCGGCGCGGTCATGCGAGAATGTTCTGCATCTTTGTTGAGTATAAGCGATACTCGTTACACGCTTATACGAGTATAACAACTCTCTATCACAGTCCTCCGCACGGTGTCAATAAAACAATAAATTACTCTCACTATATCACAGTCTCTGCAGGCGTAGAACGAGGAGATGATAATCCTTAATATGTGCAGTAATGCGACACGCGGTGATCGTCGGAATACTCTAGAAGCACCTCGTCGTCCGCTCGCGTCAACGAACTGCACTTGCTCGGTTTCACAGCGCCGATGATAGCCTCGAGGGCGCTCCTCAGGAGAGCTGCAACTTCTGTCAAACTGTCCTGTTGGTGTGGTTTCGTGTCCGCCAGCCAAGACGAACGCCCCTCGGTGTGCTCACTGCGCGCGCATTCGTTCGATAACGCGAACGGCCGCCGTCGCGGGCATCAAGGGTGGCGGGGGCGTAAGGGAGCCTCTGGGGTTGGAGAGACGAGGGTGCGGACTCACACACCGACGGCTCCTTCGCGTCCGTGAAGATATGGTTTACCTACTCACCGACGACGCTTTTTCAATCCACCACCATCCCCGTCCTCGCGGTCCGCCAGAAAGAGAACAGGGAATGTCGAAAGCACCAAAAAACCGGACGTTCCGTCAAATTCTCGATGTACCACGGATTAACGTGGATTTCAATCTTCTTCGTCCCACGCGATTCCTCCGAGGCGAGCAAAAAGCTCTCCGCCTCTCCCAGGCTCCTAAATAGCTAAAAACGACGGTAAACAAACATCGTCTGACGCGCGTAGTCTGTAACTATACGTCGGAAATATAATTGGACTGAATCACGGACAGCGACTGACACTTCCGAGGGAAACGACCAACTCAGAAATTACGCACACCTATATTCCAAGCATCGTATCGTGAATAATAATACTTCCTCGTAACGATGATCGCAATCAAAGTTTCGCCCAACAGGCCGCTCGCGTTTATCAGAGAACTCCGTCACTGAGTTTGGTATCCGAACTGAACCTCGGGTATGCGGCCGTAATGAAAACGGGCCTCTGTCGCGGGCTTCTACGAGAGATTTAATTATCCTTGATTTATTATTGATATCGTGGGAGCCCCGCCGTTCCTCCAGCTCAGCTCGCGCTCCCCCTTCTCGATCAGGGAACCACTAGAGCAGTGCTTCGTCTTTAGAAAAGACGGAAGATATCCGCAACCGGGGGAGCAAGAAGTGTCGAAAACAGACTCATAAATCAAGATCTCCCCTCGAGTCCGTTTTCGCAACGTCATTTCAGCCGTTTCGTCGCAGCGTGAAATCGGAGGACCCGAGACACAGGCGCATGTCCTCACTTTGACGTATATGTGTAACATGCACATTTCGTTTCAATTGAGCGGTTTTTTTTAATCAGTATTTTTCGTGATCCTGCTTTCAAATCTGTATTTTCCTGTGATTTTTCATCCATACGAGTACATTTACGATCCTCTGAAAACGGTATATGCTAAAGAGATAGATGGTGATTTCCAGTGATAGCAAGACACGTATAACTCTATCTTATTATCTGTAGGAAATTTGATAAATCTCGTTCAAACACCGTGCTGTGTTTGATCCGCATGTGCAGCTGTGTATCCGGATTGAAAATTTGCTGTCAAGATTTGCAACGGCCGATTAATTAGCGCGATATGCGGATCTCGACAAGCCAAATTCTCATCGAGTGTACGTGTAATGAGAAGAGATAACATAGGATACCCAGCCGGAATTAATACAGTCATGTGTTTATTGCGTGGCTCAGCGGATCGAGTACAAAATAAGCTAGACTGGGTCAGGCAAGATGGTGGCTTTCGCGCTTCGATACGGAATGTGGTAGTTTTCCGGATTAATCCGAAGCTTGACGATCCGTGAAGACCACTAAATATCGGACACGCCTCGCAAAAGGGTCGATTTTATCACCCTCACAAATTCCGACAGCACACGATGTGTTTTTTGTATTCCATTCCTGAAGCTACACGACACTCTTTACATACAGTTTTATATACAGCTTTGCTAGGCACTTCTAAACGCAGGTGTGAAATCCAATTTCCTCGTAGCACTCGAGTATTTGTGAAGACTACAATGGGGTGACGGTGTCTTCTGAAATCGAATAAGAATCATCGCCTTTGGAGTTTATCGATAGTCTTGAGTGAAAAGCTCAAGTTCGTAAGGATTGAAGAAAAATTTGAGCTCACTCACTACAGAGACCAGGAATAAAATAAACTTCGAGTCACTTTAATAAGTGAAAAATAAACTATGTAGTCTGAAAACATGTAATTGCTGGTACACGATTAGTGGGAATAATAATTTAATTTACCTAAATTCATATGAATACGACTACTATGATAACACGTTATAAATTATTGGAATGTGGCATCGAAGCTCGACTTGCTACCGAGTTTTGACTCACTCGACGAACTGGAACTTTGGACAACCATAAGGATCCGACTTATTCTCGGTCACTGTAGCGTCAGCTTAATCTCGATTATTACGGCACGTAATTTAGGTTCCACGTAGAGACGCACAGATGGCTGTCAATTTTAGGTGAAAGAGGCTTTCAATTGCGAAGTTCCAATTACGTGAAAGCAAGGAATTGAGAATTCAACTCCTTCCTTGAGTATCCTCAGCTGAAAACTTCGTGGAAACCTGTTAACAAATCTTGGCCGAACCTTGAGCTTAAGAACTGAAAGGATGAAGGACGTCCATAAGTGTTATACGTCCTTGTACTCGGACGCACGTATCTAGGTCCAGGCCACGCAACTCAAATACCCCCGTTTAAATATAATATAACCTCCTTTTTCTCGCAAGGGTTGCTCCACGCTGGAACGACAATTACGTTACATTGTTGCGCAAAGAGCCTGTCGCTCACTTTTTTGGTAGTAGGTATACCATTGAGCTTCTTTAGCCTGAATAGCTGCACGTGGCGTGCTCATCGTCGTGCCCTCTTTCTTTGCAGTCTGACGACGATTAAACCTCGAGGGAGAGAAGAAAAGGCGGTGTGGTTTATGAATTGAAAAATGAAATATGTCCAACGCGACTTTGGCCGAACATTCGTCACCCAAGGCTTGAAATAAAAATAAAATGGTAAAATTATCGAGCAGCTTGTGCGAAATTGTGCTGGGGTGGATTAATTAATGATCCCCGGTAACATTTACGCAGGATGGATAAACCCGCTCGGGCGTGATTTCCCGACGAAATAACATTGGCCTAGATCTGGAAAATCTGCAGGTAGAGGTAAGTTGGGTGGATGGTTGGGTGAAGCCGAGCTGTGATATTATTATATCCCGGATAGTTAATTACCTCCTCAGGCTGGCGGGGCAAAACAAAAACAAACCGATCAATGCTCAACTGGCTGGGTTGTCGGAGCGACGGAAGTGAGAAAAATAGGGTCGTGAAACTCGGCGAGTCGATTATCAAGAATTTTTATCCCGCGTCATATAAATTAAATCATACAAGTTAAATCGCATTAGCGAGCCTGTATTCGCATCGCACCGTGCAGAACTTTTTCACTGAAACTCGGTCATTACTACGATCGGTTATAAACCAGAATCCCGGAACTTTTGCTATTTTTTCCTCCAATCACAACTAGCGGTAATCCTGACGGTTCACAGCTATTTGAACAGCGAACTGCCTCGCGTGTTTCAAAGTGGTAATAGCCCGCTGCGATCAGACACAGGATTCAGCGTTAAAGCTGCTTCCGATCGGAATCCGTTAGTTGCCGTCGGTTATCCGACGCTTTCACTTTGCTGGGGTAAACCAGATCGGAATGATAAGAAGAACGAGATGAGCTCTGATTCCTAGTGATTTGATTTTTCAGGTTCTTCCCTGTTTTGCGGCTACGGAGAATTGGGCTCGTATTGGAAAATTATATTACACTTATTTTTTCCGGTAGCATGGTATTATACAACTGTTGAGTTCTCGAATTTCTTTTTTTTCGATGAAATTACGGGCATGCGAAAGGAAACCGTCGCATGATTTAAATAGTTCGCCAAGAATTGAGATTCGAGATCCGCGCACAGAGGTAGAAGAACAAGAGGTTCGATCAGTACGGAAATCGCAGGTGGTAGAACAATATGAAGAGGGTTGAGCACGGTCTAAAAATACACTTTTCCGATATATCGACGCATCGTGGTGCAACTTATTCCGCGGATGTGAACAGCTTCTGACCTCGATAACAGATCGGGTACACGGAATGATTTTAATGATACACTAATGACTACGAGACGAATTTCTGACGATTATAACGACATATCGTCCTGGCAGATAAATCTGTTTCATATCATGTACCACCCCGCTGATATATACGTCACTCAAACAGCCCGACAGCCAGGAATCCAGTTCAGAAGATTCCTGAAAATCTAGCGACCGTCTTGGTCAACCCGAAAGAAATAAACTCGCACATTCTTCACATTTAGGATGCTGTACTGAAGTACATCTCTGAGACGTTCTTTCCGTCCGCGGTCAAAATTCCAGTCCGAGAACACGGGTGGATATCCAGTTCGTACATCTATCATAAGCTGATCTCAGAATGTGAGAGGTCACGGTAGGGTGATTCGTAAGGAAATGGAAGTGAGCAGAAAAGTGTGTGACATGTTAGGATAGGTGTTGAAAATTTATCGAAAGACTGAGAAAACAGTTGATAACCAAAGAGATCGAATGAAGTCGTATATAAATTGAAATTTAAAACGGAACTGAGAAAGGAAATCAATATTCATGAACGCTTAGTTTTTGCCCATTCTAATGTACAATTAACGTGTAATGAAAATGGCAAGTGAATTGGTGGGCAAAAATTAAAAATAAAATAGCAGGCTGATCAGCAGGAACAGCGATAATTTTCCATACGGTCGATAATCTGATAACATCCTCCAACTTTGTGTTATATTTTCAAAAGTTATGAAAACTTCTTTCCAAAGTTAACGGAGTGTCCTATGTTTCAAGTATATCTAAATTAATAGCACACATTCATATGATTTTTGAAATCTTGACTGCTCATTGACTTTAGAGGATCAGGCGACGATTTTACGCGGTATTAATGTCTTGATTAAAAAATGAAATAAATTTCGTAAAAAAAAAAAAACCAGTAGAAATTAAGCATGGCGAGGAAAAGAGAAGTGAAATTGGTACGAAAATTGTCTAAATGTTAAAAAAGAGACGCGGACTCCACAGGGGCAGATTTAGGCATAAAACGAAATCGCGGCGATAAGGGTTGGGTAATCCTCGTCCCAAGATTTCCGCGATTCTTCATTGATTCGGAACGAGCGAAAGCAAAGATTCGGTATGCGCCGTCAGACAACGTCATGTATCAGGTCGTCGGCGTGGGCGCATGGCGTCCGTCCCTCTTGCCGCCCTCGCCTCGGCTCCAGACAGCCGAACGTTGCGTCCGTCGGGGTGTGCAGCCCTCGTCCTTTGCCGCCCCATCGCCATAGCAACCCCTGGAGTTCAGACTCCCCATCCACCGGAATCCCATTCCAGAGCGGCGAGAAACCCGCGGGTGAAAAGAAGAACTACCTATCTAACCATCGCCTTTTACAATCTACGATACGGCGTAGCCTTGAATCCCAAATCTCCGTTTTCGCCCTTGGGCAGAAAAAAAATGTGGTAATACTACCCGCGACGGATAAGACTCGGCATTTTTTTCGCCCCCCCCCCCCCCCCACTTTTTTCCTCACGTGAAATATAACGCCTGTACTTGAGACCGCTGGTCATTCTATACGAACATGTCGTTACGGGGTAAAGCTGGTTGTTAAAGGACACAGTCGGAGTTGTATAAAATTGGCGTACCGTGTCGAATTCGATAAAGTAGCGTAAGCTTTGATTTTTGCAGACTGACTTGAAAAGTAGGAGGACGGTAGATATTTGCGTATCGAAAACGCGGTTCGCTGCTTGTCTGTTTTTTGTCTTCTTCGTAATCCGCAACGTCATTGGCTGGTTTTGCGCATGATAGCCAAGATATTTATTACAGGTTCCACTGTTCTTGCCGAGCATTCACGAGCGGCGTTGAAATCATACACATGCGGTGCAATTCATGCTTGGTTGTGCTCATAAAGTAGGTATTGTCAGTTACGAGGGGTGGATACCTGGCAGCCAGACTCGGAGTTGGGTGTCTGAAATCAATACCTCGTATAGCATATAGAGAAGTTCGCATCATCGGCAAACTCTTCGAAAAGCTGAAGCAGAATTAACCCTTGGAAACCCGAGAGATGACTCATACGTGTCCAATCGTACTTTTCGATCTCTGTCAAGTCGTTTCGTAGGAACACCTGTGTCGTCAAGACACAGAGACGTGCAACTGGGCGAGGAGCCGGTTTCTCGTATTTTTAAACCGTTCGAATGAGAAAAAAAACGGGACACAATTGACGGAGAAACTTTCGATACTTCTCGAGCAGGTCCGCACGAAACCCTCGAGGAGAAAAGGCCGAGTTCATGCCCATTTCACTCAGTCTGTTCAGCGGAGTGAAAAATTCTATCCACTCAAAGAAATTATTTGCATTTACCCGAATTGTCCCAATCGGACACAGCGGAATATAACAAGTTACCTTACGGAGTCTGGAAATACGCTGGAACAAATTGACGAGTGATTAAGTGCCTCTTGAATTCTCAGAAGAAGCCGTTTGATCGCCACAGGGTGACATTCGTCGCAGTATTCTTCGAAGATCCGTACAAAGCGCGATAATCATGACTCTCGGATTCTCGTGGAAAACAGCATCGCTCAGCTGCTGCTGTTTCGCAATATTCTGCTCGGCTAACGATCAGACGCAATTTACCACCGTGGCGTCTCCGCAGGAGAGTCAACTCGTCGCATCGAAGGAAAACAAAAATCCCGACGGCGGCTGGACTTGGAGTCAACCGGACACGTTGTCATCAATCATTTCGGAAACGCAAACTCCTCCGCCAAATTTCGTCTCGAGTCATTATTTGTCAGGCAAGTAGAAGTGGCTAGTTTTGAAGGAGTAAAATCAATGAAAAGAGTGTTGTAGTTACGTATAAATTCGTTGAAAATTTTTCACCCTTTGCCGATAGTGTGACGCGGGTGTTGTAAACGGCCGTTAACGTTCAATTGGGGTTTGTTCGATGCAGTATTTATTCTTGTTTTTTTCACAGCCACGTTACAGTGCAGGTGAAAAGAATTTTCCGGCTTGATTGTAAATTTTTGCCAATTAAAACGGACGCGTTGTAAACGACCCGGGGTGTCACAGCACCGCATGGAAAAATTACGAGACTGATTAATGAGACACGAGTAATATAATTTTTAAGGTCGCGAGTGACGTCGTATATGCTAATCGCACAAGCCTCGAAGAGTCGTTATTTTTCTCTGCGGCTGTCGGCCACCCGTTCACCTTTAATCAGTTTGTTTACCCCCGTCATTTAGCACAGATTATCCTTAATCGAGAAGTAATTTAATTACAGGACAGGGCTTCAATCGAAACGGGGCCGTCGCACTGAGGTCGGAATATTTTCCGTACCCGTACGAAGTCGGTCCTCCGGTAGAAGACGCGCATCCTGTTTTTCCAACCCAAAACACTGAGAACGCTTTAGCGTCGATTAAAAAGCATTTTGCCATTGTCAGTTTCATCGGGCTTCTTCTACTCTTCGCCATAGTCCAGAACACCATATCTGCATCAAGAGAAAAAGAGGCCCTATCTTTGCGGGAAAAACGTGACGTCGTCGCAATCCACGGAACGGATCCCATGGTACGAGGATTGGGGAATCCCTCTTGACTTTCCTGAAAAATAATCTTCTCTTGAATTACGGCCAACTTGACGACAGACGATGATTACACGAAATTCAAAAATTGGTGTTTTTTCAGCTCCCCGAGATCGAAGACGTCTTGAGCGAGGATACCAAGATACGTTGCATGCAGCGTACTCTGTGTCTTGAGAATAAAAAACTTGGTCAGCATTTGGGAAGAACTGGCAAGCTTCTGGCCAAATACTTGACGTAAGCTGTAGTTTTTGCATTTTCAAACGTCAAGCGTGTACATTAATCATACACTGTTTACTCATGGCATTGCAGACGAACTGTCGAAATTTCTTTGGAAGCTTCTTCCGGCTGGTACAGACTCCTTGAGGATGCCAGCCAGGCGGGTCTTCGGGGCGAAGACTGTAGAATCCTTTACAGGGATTGCAGCCCCGCTGAGGATTCGAGACCAGAACTAGATTAGATTTTGAAGAAAACAATTTTTTATTCGACTTCGACATTCGTTATTATACGTGACTTTAATTAAACATAGAAGAAGAGATAAACTCAGTTTACCTGGTCGCAGAAGGCCGTCATCTCAGATGCTTTCGGATTTTGTCCGAAAGTATACTGAAATGATTTGAAATTGAGTGAAATGAGATAAACTGCCCCAGCAAATAATTATACGATATGCATTGTGGCCGATCTCAGTTAAGTTCTGCAGGCAACCGGCTAAAAGGTCAGATTTTAAATGAATCTACCCTATATTCAAAACTTTATTTAGCTTTCTATATGTGGAATGGAAGAAAGTGTGAATTCATTCCAACTCTCGTACCGTTGAAGTAATACGATAAACAGGGTTGGGAAAACTGGGTCAAATGCGAATTTAACATTTTTCCCAAGCGTTACGTCGACTACCTGTACGTAATACATCAATTTCACTAATGTAAGTTATCTACGGAATATACTTTAAACTACGTTACTTAAGTTTGTTTTATTTAATACAAGCATGCGTTATACGTACTTGGTTTCTAGAGGGCTCCAAATTTTCGAATATTTTTAACACTCATCCAACAATATTTGCGGTATATCTTGTTGAATAAAGTTTTCGTTTCTTTCTCTTCTTCGGCAGCTCTGCATATCAGGAAAAAATATGAATTGAAGAAAATGGGGCACAACTGTTATTTTCAGTTTCATGTAATAATTCATAGAACTTGTACTTGGGTTTTTCATAAAGGGATTTTCACATTTTCTATGCAAACAAACTTTCCTGAATGCCTATAAATTCCTTTGAACACGACGTTTTCAAAATTCGTAATCAGTATTCTAAAATACAATCAGTGAATCACTAAGAAATGGAAAAAGTTGGACGTGAGTTGGAAAAATCTTATAATTTCTTAACCTCGCGCTAAAATTGGGTCAAAGGTGTGCTGACGAGACCGATGAATGGTTTTAGCAGATGTCAAAGGTTGACTCTCATGTCCATTTTTCTCCTTGCCATGATTCGGAGGTGATCTGCGATGAAAGAGAAGATAAAATAAATAGGGCAACTAAACTGAAGGATCACACGGAATATTGAGTGCAAAATTCCGAGAAATCACGAAAAAATCAACAGGTTAAAGCATAAGTAGAAGAATCAGATACGGATGATTATTGTTTTTTTTTTTTTTTTTTTTTTTTCAATTTTAATTACAATATGCTGTGATTTTTTTCAGTTTTTTTTGTTTTTTGTATTTCTTTATCCGCTACAAACATCGACATCCAGCCTGAACTATTATACAGCAGTCTGCTTGCACTTCACACACTTTTTCATCACTTATTAAAAACCTACATTCGTCGAGCATTATTCAATTATAAAAAAATATCAAATCACGAACAGAACTGAGATAGTTGATAATAATTAACTAAAATAACGCTATTATTATTATTATTATTATTATTGTTGTTGTTGTGGTTGTTGTTGTTATTATCAACATTAAGTTAGGTAGGTATTACATATCAGTATTTGTCTCGTCTAATTCACATTATGTGTCCGTATCACTACTGCAATACCGCATTAACTAAATCGTTACTTACAGATATATACATATATATGTATATTTATTGAATATACACACACATATGTTGTTGTTGTTGTTATTATTATTATCGTTATTATTAAAATTAGTCGTGAGATCGCTTGTTGCAATAGTCCAGGCTTAATTTAAAAACATAAAATTGTTAAATATACACGTTAAATGGCGGAAGATCTTGAGAGCTCGCCTCGTCGCTTATATTATATGTATGTATATATACGTGTGCGTGTGTGTGTGGGTATGTGTGAATTATCATTACACTCTCATGTATGTGTAGTTAACAAACTTTTACCAGCCAAATTTTCCTCGGAATGCAAGCAGGAGAGACCAACTCCGAAAGAGCTGTCGCCCCCTCGCCACCTAAGGCAGGCTTAATATCTTACCGTAAATATCTCCCTTCCGTCGCTCTACTTTCGAACTTCGTCTATCTTTTGCATTTTCAAAAATTAGACACAGGTCTGACCAGGTAGGTATAATTATTGTACAGGCAGGTGTGGTATTTCGTCAATTTGATTATTACTAATAATTTATTTATTCAGTGTGTTTTTTTTTTTTTTTTTTTTTTTTTAATCATTTCTTTCCTTCTTTTCTTTATTTAATGTAGGTACGAATTTTTAAGCATTGGTATTTATAATATACGGCACTTCAGTAAGAGTAAGACGGTTCATTTATCATCAATTCATAACGAGATTATCATAGGGATTTCTTATAAATGATCATTCATCACGTAGTAATCACAGGAAAAAAGAACAAAGTATAATATGGTAAAATAAGAATGAAAAATACTTTCCGCGCACCAATTTTCCACTATTAGTATGCGTACTGAGATGGAACTTTCTTTTATCATGTTACGTGCAGATTTGTAACCACGAAATTTTTCCAAGTTTCACGGATTCCGTTAATCCCCGTAATTGTAAAAAGAAATTGGAGTAAAAGGTTTAGCTTCATTGTTTTGCTCACCGTCCAATCTTATTGACAACTCAATTCATTCGTTCTCAAGTCTATTTGTTTATCAATCTTTCAGATCTCAATATCGTATGGATCGTGATTCGTGGAAAGGGCGAGGATAAATAGCCAGATGAAACATGTGTTATCGTTAACAAAATTGAATAGAATTTTGCCAAAATTATACTTGAAAGACCTATTTAAGGCAGTGATACACGAAACGTCAGTTCACTTAACTTCGGTATATATATATATAGATGAATTAGGGTCACAGCATTAGTTTAAACACAGTTAGACAAATGATTGCATTTCCACGTCCATTACTAAACTTGATTCCTGCTTGCATCCCCTTACACATCGTGATGGGTTTTGCCTTCGCTCGTTATTATGATTATTACGATTATTATTATTATTATTAACCATTATTATTAATCATTATTATTATTGTTATCATCTATTATTAATCATTATTATTATTGTTGTTTTATTGTTATTATCATTATTATTATGATTAAATTATGATTATAAAAGTATATTACTATATGTACACGACTTACAAAGTAGTGCTCGAATTACTAAAATGCGCGAAATTCGATATTTTTGCTCTCCTCCAAAGACTCGGCAAATTCCCTGTTCGGAATGGCACTGTCATAGTTCTTCACCTACCGATTAAATGCGTATCTTGCATATCAGCTGAAATTGAATTAAAGAAAATATAAATAAATTAAACACGCACAGACATCTAAAGCTAAATAACGACGACGAAGACGACAGCGAAAACGAGATCGACGAGAGTTTTTCCTGCGAGTTCTTATGGGATATTGATTATTATCACCGATTTTAAAGGTATATATTCGTAAAGTTTTTTCACACGAAATCCGTTGTTTCAAATCGAAGCTTAGAAAAGAAATTGTCGTTACTTTGCAAATTTAAATAAAACTAAGATTACGCTGTGTAGAAGAAAATTGGATAAAGAATGAATTGAATATATACCCGCACTTCTGTATACCAAGAACTCGCAAGAGAAATAACGTATTAATCCGTCGTGAACTTTTGAATATGTTTCTATCAATATATTTAATTTCAACGTTATCACTGAAGATAAAGTCTAAACGTTGAATATTCCGTACTCAAATATTCCCCGAAGAGGCTCTGTAAAGAATTCTGGGTGAAATATATCGAGTTCACCAAGCGATCATGAACACGATATAATGCATGTACGTGTGCATTGAGAAGAAGAAAATATAAAATTATGCAGTACAAGAGAAAAGCAGAAAAAACAACATCACGAAAAAGAAAACACGGTAATTTGTTGCTTTTATTTATTTCTTTATTGATACCTTGTTTAAAGTATAGGAAGAGCGCGGCCCAGAAAATCTTTACAAGCCGCGCATTCTTATCCGTTTATGCGATTTTCGTATTTATCATGCTAATGGGTTACACAATTTTTATTTATTTTTACTTCAAATTTATCGCTGATAGTCGCATTGACACGTGTATTTCTTTTTTGTCTGATTTTAAATATACTTCACTTTACCATTCATCATTTAATCTACATAGTCGGCGTCAATCAACCCTACGATATAAAAGGAATTCATATTAATTATGCCGACTATCGTAATTACTTAATTAATTAAACTATCAATTAATATAATAATAATGACAATAATAATGACAATAATAATAATAATGATAATAATAGTAATAATATGTACAACGTGATCATGCCTATTTCTGTTCTTTTTTTTTCTATCTCATGCTCAGATCGTGAGACGCGTCGAAATATTATAAAATAGTATATTATTACAATGTGTAAGAGTAGTAATAATAGTAATAGTAGTAGTAGTAATAAGTATGTTCGTGACTTTATAATTTATTTATGCTACTATGTGCATTGTTTGTTTTTTTCAAAAGTCGTCAAATTAAAATGTTTTTCTTTCTTCTTAGGCTCATGTACGTCGGTGTCATGATGATGATTAAAATAACAATAAAAAATACGCTTAACACGTAACGTATTTTACGAATTATTATTACCATCATTATTCGATGAGCGCGTATCTCAGTATTTACCACCGTTGTCTGTTTCTTGAAGTAAGAATTCTGACAATTTCCGAATGGCTATTCGTCGCGATGCCACGAGCCGTTTAGCAATCACACGTCATTCATTTAAAAATCAAAACACAGGTTGCGAGCACGTCATACTCTCTCAATCCAACAGTTGCGATATCGCATCGCCGTCTCAAATCTGTGTTGTACAGCAGATAAAAAAAAAAAAAAAAAAAGATAAATAAAAAAAAGAATTTATATGTTCTCATCGTAGGACAGCTATAAGTTGTTGATGCTGTTAATTTTCTATTGGTATTTGTTACATTACGGTTTACGTTTTCACCGCTTAATTATGCACGGATGGATAGTCGTTAGGTTACACTGACGTAGGTTTAGATCGATGACAGTTTTAATTCGTGTTCGGAATTCTGCCAATGCCCATGTTCAGTCACTTTGTCTTCTAGCAGCAGTAGCAGCAGTAACAGCAGCAGCAGCGGCGGCGGCGGCGGCGGCAGCAGCAGCAGCAGTAGTAGTAGTTGTAGTAATAGTAGTAGTAGTAGAAGTAGTAGTAGCAATAGTAGTAGTAGTAGTAGTAGTAGTAGTAATAGCAGTATAGTATTATTATTTATTATTATTACTTTTTGTATTTTTAGTTACTTCAGTGTAGCCGAGGTAATAATTTTTTTTATTTGCTATTTCATTTTTATTTTTTTTCTATAAGAAATTTCACCGGATGGTTGATTTTTGCCTTTCGTGCAATAGTCTGTCGCCTATACATATATTTTCTCTTTCGATTTCTTTACCACTCTCTCTCCACTTTTATTTCTCTAGATATCAGTCGCTCGCTCCCTCTTCTTTTTTCTCGCTCTTTATGCCAACCATTTCCTTCAATCTCCCGTCATTTTTGACTCCTTGCTAAGATTTACCACTGCAGTTAGTTACATCTAGAGCATACTTATAAAATACTTGAAACAAATTTGAGTCCATTGAAAAGGTGGCTCAGGCGATTTCAGCTGCAGTTGTCACACTACTACACACAGATTTCATTTTATAATTTTTTTGTCATCTTCTCTTACTCTCTTCCCTCACTACTATTCGTCGTTGCTGGTCATTCCCGTTAAAATTACAAAGTTTGGTTTTATTTGGGTCATTCTGTTTGGTTTTTTCTTCTTTTGTCATTCATTTGATTAAAGAAACTCGCGCTTTGCGGCATCCGGGCTCGACTAAGTCTAACTTTTTATTTTACTGGCCAACCGTGGAGCGCCGCCGAGTTGCTGATCAAAAATGTTCGTGTGTTTTGGTATCTCTCCCTCACCTCCGAACCGGTTTTACTTGTGATCTGCCCCACACATCACCTTTACGCGAACGCGTTACAATTTTGGCTTTTCTCGTTTTTTAAATCTTCATTTTTCTTTTATAATCTAACAACGTATTAAACAAAAAAAATTAAAAAAAACGCGGATACATGTGATGTGAAGCGTCCAACGCCATCCCGTTGGTGTAATAACAATTAATAAATGCTCTACGATTTTGTTCGTAAGGACAACATAAAACAATAATATCACCTAATAGTTTAGCTTTTTGTGCATACGTTTCTTCAATTAATTCATTTAATGTTCTTTTTTTCTAAAAGTTTTTTTCTGGGTATTTTTTTTCCAACAAATTTTCATCTGTTCTTTCTTCACTGTCTCTTCGGCGAAGTGTACTAACTTCCTTCTTTCTTTTTTTTCTTTGTTTTTTTTTTCCGAAGCGTTCGAAGGAAGAAGAGTAATTCTTTACAGTAGATGTAGGTATCAATACTGTTTTCCATAAGACCTTTAATGCCACTATAATTATCTGACAACACTTGCAACTGTTGCTGATTCATTTTGTTTTCCAATTCCTTCAACGTGTATAAACCCAATTTTTGATACTATAAATTTTGGCAGAGGAAAATTCTCTTTTTCTTATTAGTTAGTTCATTTCTTCTTCTTGTTTTACTTTATTTTAACCATTTCTGTTAGATATTTTAGACAGTCGTCTGGAAGATTATATATATATATATATATATACCATATAACTGTGTATGCACGTGTATATGTATATATATATATATACGTATACACACACACATACACACACATGTATATATATTTGTGTGTATGAATATATATATGTATAGAGGATCCTACGCACGTTGTGTGCTGCTGATGCGTATTATCGAACACTATAAAGAGAAACACGACAGACTAGACTTAATATTAATAATCGATCTTCCTCGATTGACCCAACTCCCGACCCAATCCAACTCGAAAAACAGAAAGAAACAACAAAATTACAAAAAGAATAAAGAACTTTGGAATTTCGATTCAGTTTTTAGGTGCGGCGTGTGTGTCTTGTCGATTAATGACCGTTCGCGACACACGTGGTCTTTTTTCTAAGGATTCAGTCGATCAGAGGCGGGAGAGATTACTGTAAATGCTTCCCGTTGCGTATCATCGGCAATGGTACTATCATCATCTATTATCTCTGTCACTTCATGGTTGTTGGTATCGTGGTCGTAATTGCTGATGCTGATGCGAGATGAAGCCGGAAGATCACTCTGTGGTTACCTTCTGTCCCGGTAGAGGAGGTACGTTTTTATTGCCTGGGGCAGTCTTAGCTCGTTGATTCTGACCTCTAGTCTCTGCTTACCGACCCGTTTTCGAATTACTCTCCGGCAGAGGTCCATCAGGGGTAGAGGTTCGGCTGTAAATTCAATGAAAGCGCGATGAAGTTACTTCTCTTTGAAGTTCGGTAATGAATGATTTGAAATAAATATTACTCCGAGACTCACGATCAAGGCCTCCGATGTATTTCATCGTGATTTCACAATGTCCCCAAACTGCTGAAACTATCGGATGAAGTTTCCTTCCTTTCAGTCCTCTGAATGCTACTCCCAAGTACTGACCGTCTACAACGAAGGATAACGTACCTTCGTCCATGTCCAGGACCACTGAAATTGTACTCCCGTTAACTATTGTGGTAAAAGTTTGCTATTCCTTTTTATAATTACAAAATTGACCAAACTTGACGATTTACTTTCGCAAGACTCAATAAGCACGGTTCGAAATTGTGCCAGTTAAATCCTCGAAAGCTTTGAAAACATTGAGAATAAAGAAAAGTAGATTTGATAAAAAAAAAGCTCACCCAGAAATTTGTCAGGAACGATGAAAGTTTCATCCGGTTTCAAAAGGGCAGGATACGTCACTCCGTTATTGTTTTTCGCATCGTGATAGAGTTTGTTTCTACCCAGATCCCAACCCCAGCTGAGCTGATTGTTGCCCACTAGACTTTGGTAGCCGACACTATGAAGGGGTGCTTCCGCGGTCGCCACACCGACAACAGCGTGCGTTCCTCGCTGTCGCGTACTCCAGTGTAATTCCCACACGTGGAGACCCTTCGTGTACCCGATGCGCCCTCGTATGCAATCCGTGCTCTGCGCTACGGGGTGGCGATGAAACGTCAACTTGTCGTCATCCTGAAATTTTTTTTTTTTTCTTTAAACTCCGATAAAACCAACTACACTGCGGAATGTTGAGAAGAGTGAAAAGGGTCATTTTCATCCGGGAAAGACGAAGGTATCCTCTATTCTGGGAATTTTTTTCGAAACCTACCTTGACGAATATATTGAGACTACGGTCATCGGCGTTCCAGCTATGACTGATCTGCGTCTCTCTCGAAGCGGGCGGCATGTCGAGGAGGACATCCAGGCGAGCTGGACGCGAAAAATCCTGCGCCAGTTCTCTGGGTACAACAGGCTTGTACGTGACTGCTCCGCTGCCAACAACACCTACGCCGCCTCCAGTTCCCGCACCGCTGTCACGTGTCACGCTCTTCACGCCGCCTGTAATTCCACGTATGCATGAATTAGGGAGACCAAGAGTGAGGGGGGGAGAGAGAGAGAGAGAGAGAGAGAGAGAAAGAGGGATGGAGACGCAAAAAACCGGAGGATAAAAAATTGCACAGCTGCCATGATTCTGTCGCCTAGACGTAGGTCTAGTACATACAGACTATTGCTATTTCTTCGTCGCTTTAATACTGCAATATTTTTGACGAAAGCATATATTCCATGTACGTGCGATACGCGCTCTCTCTTTACCTATCGTTCCGAAGGTCCCGAATTTATGTCACACATGCACCGATCGGGAATGTCAGCATTTAAGCTACAGCGCGTAGAATATTCGTTGAGAGCCTTCATTTTGCAAACACAGTCTGCCAATTACAAGGCTGCGCAAACATCACTGTCGACATATCGGTACCTGTACCTACCTATACGCACCTTTGCACGTTTCCACGTGCCCTGCTTGCGCCGTCGTTAACGTTATTTTAACCCAACGTATTTGCGTGAGTTTCGCTGTCGGTGGAACGTGAAAGAGCCAAACGCGCTTCTATCGTTTTTCGAGACGCACTTATCGGAGTGAACTTTTGACCGAAATTGAAATATCTGACTCTCGTACGGCTGACACGCAATGCGATACTGCATACGTTAGATTTATGTTTCTTTTTCTTCAGTCTCGCCTGTTTTATGTCTCATTGATATGCCAGATATTTTCCGACTTGAGCGTATGTAAAACGAACCAGCGGAGGCATTCACGCTCGTGTCCATATTTCAAGCACCTGTCCATCGGGCGCCAAATCGAGGAAGTAGGTGACATTTCATCTACGATAGTCGTCAAGATGACGACCGGTGTTTCTGATACGGCAAAAAATTTGTCAATCCTTCAGTTGCACCGACGATGAAACGAAACCTGTACTGCCGCGATCGCAAAAGCGAATGAAATGGGAAATAATCGACAATTTCTGTTGTACGTTTGGCGAGAAATTGCTGCTGGGTAGGAAGTGTTACTGCGTTATCAAGCTCGACTTACAGACCTCGTTGTCTCCAGGTTCACGAACTTCGATGATCCGCTCGTGTCGATTTCTCATTCAGCTTGTCTAAATCAGGAATTGGGTTGTTGTGGGTCGTGCCAACCATCACTATCACTATCGTGACTATTCGTTACTCCGAGGTTTGCGAATTATGATCATGCGTTTCAAAGATATAATAGTTAAATGTGAAATTTATGTATAAGTTGCTCGTAGATTTGAGCGTCGATGTGAGCATGGTTTGTAAAATAAAATATGGTATGATCTGTGAGAATTGTCAATAGAAAAGTATTGTTAACTATGGTGTTAACTGTGTAGATCGATTTGGAAGAGCTCTTTTATGGCGATTGCACGTCAGTAAGTTACGACGCAGAGACGATACCGCCGTGATTATCGGCTGGGACGTAACGGAAGAATCGATTGCGGTTACGGTCTGAGGGTGACCAATGAAATTCCGTGGTAAAGGAACAAACAGAAATCACAGCATGATAGCTTAGTCAAAAAAGATGTGAAAAAATACCTATCTGTAGTAGAATTAATTTAATACACAGTAACAACAAACTGTTCAAGAACCACCCGAGAGAAAGTATAACAAGGATTCAAAATACCTGATATATGAGAATTTAGGGCAGGACGTGAATCGAGGAAAACTAAGGTACAGTGGCACGATTGCACAGGTCTCCGTCCGTGAGTTTGTACATCAGGAAAGTGTCTCGTAGAATCCCGCCCTCGGGGTAAAGAAGCCGGGAACTCGTGGTTCTCGAGATCCCTCGGAAACCGTAGTATAACGTATAATATATCTCTTTGGAAGAAGAAGGTCGACGTCTGAGCCGAAGGCTGCAGGGCGAGAAGGAAATACAGGGAGGCTGAAGTGCGGTACTTGCTTGCGCAGCTGTCTCTGCGGTCTGAAAGGTTCGAAGGGTCGAACCTTCGGCCGAGGAGGGTAGTCAACCCTCCGTGCAGAAGTCTCTTTCGAGGCCCCGACGAACCCAACCCCCCACCCCCCGAGCTCTGACCCCGTGGCCCATCTCGATTTCTGGGGTATAATAAACTAGGCCCTGATCCTCGCCGCAATCGTAAATTCTTCGATACGACACCACAGCTGGAAGGTGTCAAGGCAGCCCTTGATGTCGACTAAGATTAACACCGATCCTTCTTGCACTCTACATCCTCCTTCTATGATGCATCGTCTACGTGTGTATTGTTATACGTAGTACGTAACAACGAGAAAACTTTCACAAAGGTACAACTCGTCGACTGATCTCTGTTCGATAAAATAAAAAAAATAAAAAAAATTTTCAACAGTTCGTGCATCGTAAATTCAACCACAGACGTTTGGAAACTTTAATATGATGTTAGAGTCAATCGCAACTTTCAAAATGCAATCCCGTCCGTCATATATACGCTGTTTCCAATTCGAACATCGTCATATCATACATAACACGCTGAAACATATCATCCAAGTTTAATTGCGTTCCTCGATTTGCGGCAAAAAATCACATCTCCGATTCGATTCCAAACTACGCGACTTTTCAGAACGCGCGCGGGTACACACTAAATCTAATTTATAAAACTGTGATTATTTTCCGTGTTGATTTCCTCAGGGGTGACTAGCTCTTCATGATACCGCAAATAAAACCATACGTATAACGTATAAATCCGAGCCACCGTAATACGGATCGGAAAAGTTTCTTAAACCCAATCGAATATATAATCTGACCTGAAATCTTTTGGCCCATGTTCATGCCACGGTGGTGGGATCGATGGTGGGGATGATGCCGGTGATGGTGAGGGTGGTGACGGTGATCGCTGCACAGCTTCCCCGCGGGCAGCTTGTGTCTGTGGTGGCGTGTCCCTGTCGTCGTCGTCGTCGTCGTCGTCGTAGTTGTGTGGTGATGGTGGTGGTGGTGATACCCGGTGGCCGGTGGCGTAGCACCCCCGTCCAACCCGCCTCCTCCGCCTCCGCCTCCGCCTCCGCCTCCCCCTCCTCCGCCTCCTCCCCCTCCGCGGCCTCCTACCGCCCCCCCGCTTCCAAGACCCCCGCTTCCCCCGGTTCCTCCAGTTGCCCCAGTTGCCCCGCTGCCGCGGCTTCCGCCCCCGCTAACGCAACGACTCGCTTTATACCTGTAACAATGGTCGAAAAAACAAACGTCAGTATATATATCGCTATGCCGGGTTAATGTGGGTAGTTGCCTGTAATAACAGACGCAATATCCAGGTGTCAAGACGACCCGTAACCTTTATAAATTCAACCATCGCGTAAATCAACAGCTGTAACACGTTATTAACGAAGATTATGTTATAGGTCGTTTTTAAGGATGTATTGTACAAGCCGATAAAAAAATTCAAGATTTAAAATGCAAAAATGGCAACGTACTGTCATTTTTATTTTAAATGGATTACAACCTTCACATTTAGAGCTCTTGCAATTCATATATAGTACGTTGAAAATTCATTTAAGAATGTGTTTCATCGGCACTTAAACGTAGTTGACAAACTCAAGCGTATACGTAAAACTGTAGGAGACTTTTTATGCACGAGGCTGAACCTAGCAGCTGGAATTAACAGCCGAACGTTTTAATGTTCAATCGAATAAGGTAGAGTTGAAGACCAAATAATAAAATTTTGTGAAATACCATGAATCTCCGATACTTTTATAGAATTATCAGGATAAAACTGAGCGGCATTTTTATATTTACAAAAAATCCAACACGTTTGGCTGCTAACTCTAGATGCTAGCTTTGGCTTAATTTGTTATGCAATCGAGCTCAAGTTGCACGACTAAAAATTGATGATTCCAAGTTGAAATTTCATTTCCAATGATTCACAGTGTAAGCTCGCTTTAATCAATGTTACCGCACAGCATCGGTAAATATTTTCTCACTGCACGTACAGCGAAGGTGGATTCTGTGCATGCAGCACGTGTTACAAAGCACGCGGTATTTTGCCATCCGCGATTTATACAGAAGCAATTCGAGACTTTGATTACATCGGGTATACAGCAAGTTTATATCCATATCATTTCACTACGTTATACGTGCAAATTTCAACTACACCTGAGCGTTCGCAGGTTACATTGTTATGCGTTGAATTTAATACGCGAGATCAGGTGTAACGTACGTCACAGAGTTTTCATTGTTGAAAGTTATCTATTGTTGTACGGTATTTCAAACGAATCACCATATTGTCCGACAAAGTTAGCCCACGTCAGAAGGTTTTTATATTATCCAAGAGCGGAGTTTTCTCCTGGTTTCGGCTGCAACGGTGTCGAATTTTGTTACGGAAAGTTTCTTCGCAGAAAAGATTAAGACGCGAAACTTTGGTACATATAATATTACATAGAATGCCATTTGGAGAATGAAAAGACCGGGACGGACAATCGTTCTTCATAAGTTTTTTCCACTTTATATATTTCCTCTTTTAAATGATAAAAATAAAATAAAAATAAACTGAAAGCCTATAGGAAATAAAGACGAATGTTGTGAAATCGTTTAATAATTGGGTACATAGCATACTTTTGAAAAAAAAAAATTACAAATAAACTGTACCGAATGAGAAGTTTCTTTAACGAAGCGTTAAAATTTCAGTTTAATCATAAAAAATAGAAACGCTATATGCGGTGTCGAGACGGTATAGAGAAGAAAATGAATGAAGAAATAAATTGAAAAAAAAAAAGAAAAAAAAGTGAAACAACAGTCCGTGCAAAGGTTCCGTTAGATTGCTGATTGCGAATCGAATCAACTCGTCTGTGGTAAGTGAAAGGTGAGCAATTAACTTTTTTTTTTTGTTTTGTCTTCCTTTTTTTTTCACTACTCTTTTCGCAATGATGCACCTCGCTTACGATCGGTTCGACATTGTGGCATTGTACGGCAGATTCGTTATTCGGCATGTTTGAACTCCCTAAAGCATCTAGAATTTTCATTAAACTGTACCAAAAATATATGGAATAACCAAACGATCGGACAGACGAGAAAAATCTGGTGAAAATAGGATAAAACTAACATCACAGTCTTGTGTAAAGAGACTGTACGTATAATAGCAGTGAGATAAATATCAGGGACAAATGTCAACTCACTCACTCTCTATAATACACTTCTGGGCCAGATTTTGTTACCTTGACCACGTCTGGACTTCGCGTGCTTGCGACAGCCACATCTTGCACCAATATCCGTCCATAAACGGGACGGCGAGCATCTCGCAACTTTGAGAGGTCGCACAGCAAAATGCCAAATGACAAACTTTCATATAAATTTGTTACCGAAGGGTTTATAATATTACATTATACATTGTATTTGTTTTAAAGAACGAGACTAAAACTATGAATTTGCGTGTTCTGATTGAGTTTTAAGGAAAAAGGAAATAAAAAAAAAAAAAAAACTATATTCACGGACAACGCGTTACTGTAATTTCAAAAGCAAGAGTTGGTGTTTCCAGTAAATACTAACAATCAGTTTCAGAGACCCATACTATGTTTACTTCGGTCGATATTAAACTGAACTTTCCTCGCGTGTTTCATTCTAAGAGAAGCACCCGGTATGTTGCATTACGTACAGACATCGTACACACACGTCTCCGAATGAACAAGGATCACACACCAGCTGTAGGATTCCGGATTTGCACGGTCGCTCCATGGATGAAGGGGGTGAAAAATAAGGGTAAAGGGTCGATGTACCTGAGACTATTATCATAAATTAAAGGCATCGAACGACAATCACGTGGTTGAAACGCGTCGTTGCAGAATACGATTTGCGTAAGAGAGAATATCAGAGATCGGAGCCGATTAGTACGGCATTGAACAGATTGGGCTGCACCGATGCATGCGCGATTTGCAACTAACAGGAGAATCACTCGGCTGACACAAACCGGCTAGCCTGCCGTTGCTGTTACAGTGACTCGAACAGAGGTCATGCTACTTCCGTCAGCGCTCACTTCCGGTCACGGATACCGAGTGACCAGCAATTCCGGTCAACTTTGCCACAGTCAGGGGCAGGGTTTATCCAGACCGTGGCGATTAAAAGAAGGAAACGGGTAAAATCTGCGACCTCAAGGCTTGCCCTAGTCGTCGTCATCGGTTGTCTAAGCTCCGCGATAAAAGTCCCAACAGCTAACGTCATTCCATTTACAAGTTAAAACCGTTGCGCTTATATCGTTAGTTTTGCTTCAGCCGCACGAGGCTCTGCCTCAAAAGTATGCGGTGCAACCAGATTAGATAAGAGCCTCGGTCGAAACTCGAAAAATATTTTTGCAACAGTTATTCCATATAGTGTAAAGTAGCCGCGTCGTTAAGGAATATACACCGGCAATTTCCAATCACCGTTTGACCGTAATGAAATTCATGTTTTCCAATAGTCGTAAACGTATACGAGAAACGAGCCATCTTATCGGCAGATCATTTCCTCGCATATGAAGTGCGGATACAAGTGAATATTTGCGAAAGCGAAGAACAGAGTCAGACAGGATTAAATACGCGTGAAAATATGGCCCGCGTCGTGAGTTTGCATCGTGAAGTTTTCGTGACGAACTCACGTTTATTTCAAAATTTGACATTATCTTACGATTAAGTGAAATTTTTCATGTTTTTTTGGCTTCAATGTGTACAAAGTTTTCTAGGTGACTGGAATATCTGATAGAACGTAACGGAAGGATTCCAACTTTCAACTTGCGATGAACCGCACGCAGTAATCGATGGTTAATAAGTTTAAAACTATAGCGTGAAATAGTTTTGGAATAGACAAGTTGCGAACTTTTGCGAGCTTTTCTGTCATTCTCTGTCTCTCTCTCTCTCTTTCTCACTCTATCAGCAGAGTGACCAGACCAAGTATTCACCGTACAAACAGATACAGTTGTCGAATAGTTTTCGACCTCTGAACAGTACGTATGAGAGCTTTCCTCCGTACAAGGGTAAACCATTCAAAGTCAAGAGATTGTTAACTTCGCGTCTTCCATTTCTTCTTCTATTCATTGCACCAAACCAAACGCAAACGCAATCAACTTCGCACGAATACATAGATTGGATCTCCGATAAGTGTAAAAAAGTTTACACGATAACTTTCCGCGCAGATTTCCAATACGAAAATTAGATCATTATGCCAGATATATTTTCCATTTATGACGCAATTGCGGTTCCAAGAAAATTTAAAAAAAAAAAAAAAAACCATCCGATTCTACAGTCCAGCGATATGCAACCCTGCAAAATTTTTTCCACCTATCAACGAGTTGAAAGATGATTATCCGTTCCCTTCAGTTTCGCGCGACACGATGCATTCCGATAACAGCAAATTGACGATAATTATAAAAAAAAAAGTTTCTCCAATCTTGTTTTCGATGCGGATTTGAAAAAAGGCAAAAAAAAAAAACAAATAAACATATAAATAAAAAATGATGAAAAAGCTGAAAAAAAATAACAGACAGTGAAAAAAAATGCCACGGAACCGCCAGTGGGTTTTGGGCTGGGTGAAAAAGCATGGGACTGTGGCAGGGGCGCGTCTGGCTGCGGTATTGATCGGCGACTCCCCTCGGCACCGCCGCCGCGTCCCGAACCATCCAGAACCACCCCCACAACCCCCAAGCTCCCGGCGCCCCCGCCCCCCACGCGACTCGAGCGGCAAAAATACCCCGGGAAAAATCCCCGACGCGAGGCATACACTGTATAGGTATATGCAATGTACGCGTGTATTGTTGTTGAGAGATACCCAACCGTTGCGTTCGAATGGGATCGTCGCATCGGTCGGACGGTGGTCGACAGGACGCAAAAAAACCCCCATAGATTCACCACCACGTCCCTCACCCCCGGGCCGAGGGGCAGCGCTGTGCGGTCGATGGGATGTAATGAATTTGATAAAAAGCGAAGTAGAAAAGAGATAGGAAAAAAAAAAAAAGTCAAGTATTTAAAAAAGAAACGAGATTTGAAGCGTTACGGTTACGACTGACGGAATTCGCCGCGCTTACTCATAAATAAAAATAAAAAAAAAAAAAAACTCATGGGACCGACGTTTGATTTTTCAAAGATAAATTTTTAATTATTTGTACCTAGACATTAAATGCGTCGCGCACGATGTGATTAAACCAACCGTCGCTGTTTGTTGAAAGCGATATATAATACTTGCATGTTTTTACTTTATTTATACGAGCGAATTCGATCGCGAGGGGAAAATATGCGAAGGCAATTTTTCTTCTCCCTCCCCACTTTGCAAATCTTACAACTAACCCCATTTCAAATAACCCAGAGGTATAGGCCAGCGGCAAAACTACGTACTGACACAGGTGCAGAAATGTAAGAGATTAAATCTCCGTTGACAGGTGTCATTTGCGTCGATTTATAAAACTTTCAAGTAAATAAAGTACGACGGAGTTGCAGTTGTTATATATTACTATAGTCCAACGTTTGAAAGCGTAGAAACATGTAACTTTGCCGCGAGTCAATTATTCTTTGAGTTATTAAGCGTGTGTTAGTATCGGGTAACGGTTAAAAATTGCTGCTCTCAAATCTTTGCAATCAGGTGCAACATAGAGCGATTAATAATAATTTTTAAACTAACCGTAATTAGTTGTTTCAATAGAAGGTTCGTTTCAGTCGGATTTATAATATTTTTTCCGTGTGTTGCATCAGCGATTAATTGTACACAGCCGTGCGATACTCGGTCGTGTTTCATGAATCTTGAAAACAAATTAGTAATCTTAAAAAACCTCAATTTAATTCTTGCGAAAAATAAGATGTGTCCGATAATTCCAGGAAATTCAATGCGTTCATCGACGGTTTCCTTCGCTTCTTAATTGTCACATATGCAAAACGTGCTGGAAATTATCGTCGTTTCCCCGGTGCGGGGCAGTATTTTTTCTCTCAAGTATTTCGCACTGACCGCATTTCAACAATATACAAAAGCAACAATGACGTCGGAATGTCAAGAGCGAATGTAAACCGCAGAAACTCTGCAAAGCGCCAAGCCTGCAAGTCTCGCTCAATTTTGAATCGAGTTATAGGGACAATAATTGATCAAACAACATGCCAGGTATTCGAAGCACAGTTTATACACGGTGTTATGTACATATCTAATAGCACGAAGAACGACGAAGGAACGAACGAACGAACATTAGTGCCAACCCTTCGACACGCACCGTAAATAAAGGTGCAGGCAGGGACGGAAGGGGTGGAGGGCTGGTAAAGGTATACCCAATACGGTAATTCCCATAATTCCTCCATATCCTATTTCCCGTATTGGTCCGATTTGGTATCACGCGATGCGAGTGGCTCGAGCACGTCGATTTAACTCTAAATTCGTATCGCGTGTCCCCCGTTTGTAATACACGAGGTAAGGTGGTACCAACCAAGATTCCAAAATAATTTCTCCGAGAAGAAGAGTAATTTCAACATTTCACTTCGGCTTCGGTCTGACAAAAATTTTTCATAGCTTCCCAATTGAAAAACGTCAGGAAGCGGTACGTACAATGGATATTACATTGTCGAGTTCGTCGTTTTATAACAGCTGATGCGGACGGGCTTCTCGCACCTGTCAGCCGGCTGCGTGCACAAAAGGCCCAATTGAAACAACGGGGCCTGATGATGGGCCGCCTTAACGCTGTGACCGTGTAGCAATGCACGATTAATGGAGAGATTGTAGAGTTAGAAAGAATCCGTCAATCTCATCTCACCACTCCCTTAACAATAACAGCGACAGCAGAGCCACTCCCAGCACCAGACGCTTCAAACTCAATTGAAATTGACGAGACAATACCTTCAGATTAAAATACATATAATCGATATTTTTACCGTATTACATTTTACCACGCCATCCCACGCTCTGCGCGCGTAGTTTGGATAGCAAAAACGGACTTGGAGACTTTCAAGGATCAATTCTTAACTCGAAACAAAGGTGTTTCGATTCTTTGATCCAACGAATATTCGTCCCACTGCAGTCGGGGAATCACAATTTCGGGCCAAATCCGGGTATGTTTAAAAGGCTTCAGAATATGAAAGTTGGAATGCAGCGCACAGAAAGGGGTGTGTGAAAAAAACTGATAAAAATGTAAGGTGCGTGATTGCCCGAGGAGAATACCCGGTCGACTATCGAGTCATGCAAGACAGACGTCGACCAGCTGTTTGTCACGGCAAACATGCGCCTGCGTAGAAAAAAAAAAAAAAAAAGTGCATAACGATTAAAAAGGAGACTGCCGTGAATCAGAGAACGTTTCAAAACATGGTCGGGTCGGGTTATAGATATTTCGCAACATAACCGCATATATGCGGCAGCAGCGAGCGAACCACGTCGAGTTCAGCTTCAAAGAAATCGGAAAATGTACCATGTGTTTAATACATGGAAAATACTACAACTACGCCGACACTCACTCGCGAAGTAGCCGTAGTTGGATCGGTTTATCCTTCGGATAACCTCTTCTTCGACAATTACATTCGTCGTTATACCCCCCACGCTACACGTGTGTGTCTTATTTATAAATACATTAAACACATACTCGGTCCGATCGTCGTCGACATTTTTACACACCTGACACGCGCCAACGGACGACGACGACGACGACGACAAGTACTGACTTACTACCTATACGCGACCTTGTTCCGACGACTAATTTCAAGAGATTGCTTCGTAAAAACCAACGCCACGTACCCGCGTACACCAGTTATAATCACACGTATAACATCCGGATGAGATCAATGTGCAAATTCAAGTTAAATATTACAACCTCCACGGACCAGTTAGCTAGCAAAAAATGGGAGAAAGGAAAGAACCTGCGATATATCGCATTAATTAAATGTAACCCTGCCGGTGTGGAAGGATAAAAACCCGATCGAGCCCTGCGAATTTCGCAGTTCCAAGGGCGTGCGATAATTTTATATCTCAGACGTTCAAATTGTCCGCTCGACCTTAGCAATACGTTCTCTGTTTAATCTACCGACAGCGTATAATCGACGACCGACGTATTATTACAAACCCAGCGATACAAATTTGGCGAGAAACAACTTTTGTGCCGTGATGACGAAACGTTCGTCCGTCCATCCGTCCGTACGACCGGCCGCGATCAAATAGGATCCGTCCAGATGTCGAAGATTTTATCAAGGTTTCACCTTCCGTCGAAGGAAAACTGAAAGGTGCGCGATTGCGCGGGTTTCTGGCGCGTTGAATCGTTGCGACGCGGTTCCCCCTTCACTCTGTCAAGCAAGGCATACGCACATCTACGTCTGGCATCCTGTATCGTATTCGATGCACGCACGCACCTTGCGCATGTTCTTTTCCTCGTCTTTTGCTTTTTCTATACCTTTTTACCTCTCCTCGACGACGTGACTTAGTCTCGATTCCTCGTCGCGTGTAGTTCGCTAGAACTTTGAAGAAGCGTTCGAGTTGGCAAATCGCGACACGCGTATCCTTTAGCGTTGGCAACTTTTGTACAACCTCCTCATCGCGACTGGTATCGAGAGGTTGAAATTTCAGACGCGTTCATATCGCGTAAAACCGGTGACACGTACGTCGGACGAAGGCGGGGAGTCCTGCGGAACGCGCGGTCAAACACTAAAGAAACTACTTATACCTAACCGTGATGCTAGACAATGAACAATGTACATTGTTACCAACGGAATCATTGTTAATCCTCAGTCCTCCTCCTCCTGAAACCGTGTTCACATAATTAGGCTGTAAACGGTCGAAGACAATCACCATTGTCTCTCCCTTAACTCCCGAAGTGGGGAAGAGAATTAAATCGGGAGAAGACACGGGGTACATCCAGATCACGGGACTTCCAAACTTGATGTCGATTTTGGAATCGCGTCGCAAGAATTCCTCCCGAATAATTTGCGGCTGCAGTTGCCGCAGTTGCCGCGAGGATGCTTAACCGCCAACGAATTATCATCGTAATTGTTGTTGTTCTTGTTCTTGATTTGCACACATTCGCAAGATGGCGGCAACGCTAGCAGCGCTTGGTAGCCGTGACCTTGTCTGGTCCCGACCCAACAGCCTGCCGCAGCGCACCATTTATACCGGAGTAACACACATCGGCATACATATGAGGAGGCTGCCGCGCGATCGCCAAAGAGTGAATGTAAGTAAAACCGAATGAATAATGCCTCACGCAGACGCGTTTGATGCAGCGGCGAGCGTGCTTTTCGCGACGTTCGCCAAGGCTGCGGGAAAAACGGCGAGAAATGCAGTAACTGTCGGCAATAATACACCGAGGATTGTTACCCAATTTATTATAATGCCATTATGTTACGTATGTTTCGAAATGAACGTGCAGTGTTTGAAGGCTCGTTAGTTAGTCTCTCGGTGAGACGCAACAATGTGAGTCCAATTAGTCAACGCCCGATTGCGAGCTTCAAACTAACGTATCTGTACCATCGCACACATGGTGCGTGGATTATACCTACAGATGAAACTTGATTTCTCCTCGACTCCTTCGGCCAGCAAAGATCAAGGTCAATTACGACTCAATAGCTAAGAGTCTGGCACACACACGTCACTCGATCACACCAATAAACACCTCGCGTTGTCTCGACCTCCTCTCAGGATATTTGCCAACGACCGTCGAGCGACGAATGGTGCATTCACAAAAATGCACGGTACGCGGTAACATCGAATCGGATATTCATTTCTGTTGGTAGGCCCCGAGTAGCTAATAATGAGACGAACCTACAGAAATGTCCATTGTCCAGGAGATCAGATAACTACTTTCCACTCGCTCCAGTTACCTGTCGCACCGAACGATGCGTATTTTCGCCAACGCCATCAATCGCTTCTGAGATAATATCGTGTCAATTTACGCACTCATGTTTTTTCTTCTCAATCAATAATACGTCTGCCTTGAAGTGTATCAAATTCGATGAAGTTGTACAGAATTGATACTGATCAAGCGAACTATGACAATAATATGACGATGCGTGAACGGATGATGATAGTCGAAGACAAGCCTCGAAGACAAGCCTTCATCGATGTACCCTAGTTTCTTGTCGTTGTTCTTAACACTCGACTCTCGAAAAAAAAAACAACAATAATTTACAAAAAACTAAATAAATAAAATAAACAATGACAATGTGACTACCTATGAATCTGTATTCCGCCATTAATCTCCCCGTGAACATGGAAGTTCCGTTGACGATCAGTGTCACTTGGAATACGTATAGAACGCAAAATTTGAGTACCCATCAAAGTTTCCTTTGTCTTGGGCATGATTCTGCATGAGTTTGAGGAGGGTCTGTAGTTCCCTCTCGACGGTTTGAACAGTGAGAAGAGGAGGGAGACGGAGGAGTCATGGCAGAGGAGAGGGCAAGGCAGGGGCGGGGGAAGCGAACGGAAGCCACGAAGCTTTGCCGCAATTCCCCGCGCAAAGGTCTCGCGTTTCACAACGCAACGAGTGTAACTTAACGTTACGCGTTGATCGTGGACGTTGTCGTAGCACATACAGTAGCTGCCGAGCAAAGCACCCCGCATGCGACAACGAGGTACTTGTACTTCCTACAAGGGTCCTCGGTGACCATCGCGCTTCCTGGATGTGCGACCGAGGGCCAGAACTAGCCACACGTGCCAGGTGCATACCTCTGCCACACGGCATACAAAATTTTCAGGGTGGGATGGATGGGACGTTTTTACACCGCGCGTCCTTCCACCGGATGTCTGCGACGCATGCGACATTGACACTTGGCTCGACGCTTCGTTATCCTGGGCGATGATACCTCTTGATGAGAAGCGTCGCTGCCCAACGCTCGACGGCGAGTTTTCCCTGAATTAATTCTTCAGGCCGGAAATATCCTTTTGTTGCACAATGAAATTTATAAGCAGGCGAATTTTCTATACTTCAAACAACAGGACAGAACTTTAAGGAATGGAACTGGGATCGGTAAAAAATGATCGAAAGCATGTGGCTCTTCTGTTTCCTGTAACAACATTTCCGCTCTGACGAAATATTATCAATCACGACGGTCGGTTTGTTGTAGCAAACCACATCGCTTTAACGGATTTTCCGTGTATTCCCGGTCTCTCGTTTTTTCCCCGTCAGGCAATACCATGACACTAATTCTCCGACATTCTCTTTGACAGTAAAGAAGTGATCCGATCGGTAGAGAACAATGAAGCACAGCGGAATAAAATCAGCGAGATGTACGATGAAGAAACACGAGAAGTTGTTAAAAACCAAGATAATAATTCGGTGCACATGTTGCGTGTGTAGAATCGAACGCACGAATATGGTCGGTACCATCGTGTTAGCATCGTGTAACGTGTCTGGTGGCCGTGAATCCAGTGAAAGTATTCCACGATCGCTGCAGCGGAGAACAGCCACCACAGCAAAGCATCGCACACAGAGCTATGCGCAGCCAGGCAAGTGAAAATCGGTGTATCGTTGGCAAGCTGACATTAAACCCACACACAGACACACACACACACACACACACACATACAAACATACACCGAGTTGAAAACTTGGCAAGCGCGTTTGGTCGATTGGGCTTTGTCCTTAAAGTCTGGCAACGGAATATGGACTGGAAGCGAACGACGGCGAAGAGAAAGAGAAGTAGGAGTGTAGATTTGAGGACTGTATGGGCCGTAGGTCGCTTATAATTGTCCATCTGGCGGTCTAAGGCCCCGTTCGCATCTCCGTCACGATTAGAGAGACGTCTCTAGCACCGGACGCTACCAATAATAGAACCACTACAGCGCACGAAACACGCGCGCAGTGCGCGCGGCGCGGCGTGGCGCGAACAAAGTCTCATCCCCCTCCTCTTTTCGCTCGGTTGAATGTCGCGAATCGTGATCACCGCACCTAGGTTCATTCATCGCCGAAAGTGGTAGCATGGCAGTTAACAAAACGCGTTTCGGCTCACAAAGGGGGCACCAGGTATCGGAAGGGGGGACCAGTAGCCAGGCGTCCGTTAGGCGTTCCAAAAATTGCGTCTGGTGCCGCTGTTCGAGTGGACAAGAGGAGGCTGCATGGAAAGTACCAACGAGGATCTCGATCGGGGAGTCGCAGAACCCTGCAACGACTTTAACACAATCCACTCATAGGAAGCTTGTAACTAATTGAAGAGAAGTGGTTACGTCATGCTCCTCGTAACAGCGCCAATTCGAAGTAGCCGCCGTCAAACCAGCACTCTGGCGAATGTGACCATTTTACACTCCCAGTCATTTTTCATTTTAAAAACGAACCGATACCTCGACTGGTCCACGCGATGAAGACCAAGAAGCACCAACGTAAGGTCCCGTCGCGATAGGTCCAGGGCTCGTAATAAGCTCTGCAGTTACCAGCGCCGTCTTCTCCCTGCAGTCCATAGGAAGCGTGTGGCGTACCTGAGAGGCTGCTTTTGCGCATGTCAGGGGTCTAAAAGCGGTACCCTGTTCCAGGGCAAGAGCCTTGAACCCGCAGCAACGACAACGTCATCGAGGCCTTTGGAGCTTGGAGCCGGAGGAAAGAGACCAGCGGCACCCGCATCGCTCGACGAGGGGCCTGCCGTACGGGTCCATTGTGAAGCGTGAACTTCTCTCAGGGGCGAAATTGTGCGTCCGATAGCGCGTTCCGAGGACAAAGACGAGAGAACCGTGGTCTGCTGGTTCCTTATACAGTTTCTGCGGGAGTCCCTGTAACTCCTGAAGAATAAGAGAAAAATATTTGAAAACCGATCTCCTCTCCATTTCGTCTAGATCGGGACACACTGTAACAAGTCGTGAAAGCGACGAAGGTTGTCTGCGACTTGTATGACGAGCAAAAAATAATCAATTTTTATGGTACGTCTGAGCCACGAAATATTACATTTTTATCTTCTTCTTCTTCTTCTCCAAGGTGATATTTTTTGAGGCTTATTCGAACCCTCGAGCAAAGGACGAAGAACGCGATAATTTTTCACCTGCACATTTCCCACGAGTCCTCAGTTTCGCGTCACAAGTCATCGAGATTTCATTACTTCCGGGAATAAGTGGCAAAGTACTTTTGCTAACCCGTGAGCCGTGATACATTTTTTGGTATGAAGAAACAGGCGACTCGTTGTTTGCCGGTAGTGAACCACGATCGTTTGGTGAGTGTTTTTTCGTCTTTACCAAATTGTTATTTCATTTTATTTTCCACAGTTCGACACCGAGACTGCCTGGTCTCTAGGCTAGGCGAGGTCATTGGCCGAGAACGAAATGCCGAAAAGCATTGGAACGCGCAGGTATCCGGAATAACTTTCCAGTTGGTATTACATAGTCCGATTTTAACGCTGCGAGAGCGGTTTCAACATCCATACGCGAGAGGAACGGTATTACGCATACTGCACCTAATACTAGCCTCGGGTTCCTGGTCTCTGGTTTCTTGTTATCACGTATCACGTTCCGAACTTCGGTGTGTAAGGCACTCAAAGCTGCTGCTGCACGTGTCTGCACGACTGGCGGAAATGGAAAGACACCCGTGACTGAATTATACAGGCGAAGAACTGTTTACGTTCACTTAACACCTCCGCTCTTCGTTCAACAACGAACGCCCAGCGACAATCGAATCGAGTTTATTCCAGGTGGTCGACGAGGAGCAATGCTTTGACCTTGGCGGCAGATACCCTGCACCGTTGCATTCCTCTCTCTCTCTCTCTCTCTCTCTCTCTCTCTCTCTTTCTTGCATCCTATCTCTTTCTTGCATCCTATCTCTTTTTATCGGTTCTTTTGCGCTTCTTTCATCGTCCCTCTGCCCATTCGTTCGTTCGGTCCTACGAAGCGAGCGAAGAGTCCCACGACCCTTGGGTTGTCTGACAGGCAGACAGCAGGCTCGATGGCTGACTTGGCTGGCTTGAATTCCCTTCTCTCCCTCGTGGGCTACCATCAACCGTTCGAAAAACATCAGACCTCCCTTCTTTCTCCCTCCTTACCGGCCAAAGTATCGGATCAGACAAAGGAAGAACGGAGCTTGCACAAAAGATCATCAGTCTGAAGCTGGCTAGCGAGGATTCACAGGCGAAGAATAAGATTCTTTTTCGAAAGGGAGGATGCACGTACGTGTGGATTAAATGTACAGTGTAGGTAAAACTCCGGTTTGCAGCCAACTGTATCATCATCGTCTCCTCTGCAGCAGCAGCAGCAGCGCCAAAGAGAAATGACTCAGGAATATCACATACACAAATCACTCGCACGAATCTTATGGGGATAGAACAAGCTAACCGCTTTTTCATCCTCTCTTCGATTCTTGCAACAAAGAATCAGTTCAGGCGTAAATATACATACATATAAAAATACGCACATCGTTCAATATCTTCTGTTCCAATGGAATCGGCTGTTCACAATGATAACACCTGTCTTGCGTAAATATATACCGTGTATGCAATGCACGTATATATAAAATCCGCAGTGTCGATTAATCGGCGATTGACTACGATAAGGCGTGTTCCGTTCAGAGTGCAGATTACGATTAAACTTTCCGCCCGTATAAGTATACATCACTCCCAATTAATTCCGGTATTAAATCTATGCCGAAGACTATCGATGAAACTGTTACGACGATACCGCGAATGGATACCGTCCGAATTTACCAGCGTAATTTTCATCCCATAAGCGTCGATAAGATGGATAAGAGAAAGAAAGGAAAAAAAAAAGGAGAAAAACAAAAAATAGAAAAATAATCACAACAAAAGACTGAAATCAGCGACTGGGTTCTCAGGCCGGAGCATTGGAGAGGAAGCCAGTCGCACAAACACGTTTTATCGGCCGGGTTGCGTCAAGCCTCGAGCATACGGCGGCCCCCATATCGGTCGAAGCCCTCGAGCTGGGCGTCGTATTAGATACGGCGATAACGGACAGAGTGGCTGCAGCAACGGCATAGCGGCGGCGCATGTGCAGCCTGCCCCTTTGCGACATAGTAATACTTGCGAGGTTTTCTTTTGATGCTCGCCGTTTCTTTGACGTCGCTGCTGTTGCTGCTGCCGCTGCATCGACGGGGATAGAATTTCCTCAGGATCGGGATCGCGAGGTAACCGACTGCAGTTCAGCGGGAGGAAGGAACGAAACGAGTCGTCGTTCTTGCGGAGCGGCAACAAAGCCTCCGCTCGACGCATTAAACCAGCAAACCGAAGCCGAGACAAGACGAGACGAGACGAGACGAGACGAGATGGTTTAATAGTTTCGTAAAAACTGACCGTCTTGAAACTACGGTAAGAAACTGGGAGAGAATAAATGCGCTGCATGGCAGCCGGGCGTCGCGACGCTTCGACGACTCGCCTCGAGTTCTTTGCTCGCGCTTTGTGCGGACCGAGTGTGCGTATACATGTACCTACTTCCAACTAACGAGGGAAGATAAACCGCAGAGAACTTCTTTCGACGTCGAAAATTTATAACCAAAACATGCCAGTCTTTCACAGCGTTTCAACTCACTGTTATCAGTTTCTACAATGTTCACGATTTATTAGCAAATTGGTTGATAGAAGAGGAAACAAAAAATAAACAGTCGTTTCTAAATCGAAGTAGAGTTTTCTTCATACCTATTTCTGATGTATTCTCGATTCTGGAGAATAAATTCCGGCACTGAGCTATGCGTCAAGAAATTTGTCTACTGTAACGAGAAATATCAATTATTGCAAGGTAAGTAGGCGGTTTACATACGTAACAAAATAATTCCTTTTACGGGAGTGTTTAACCTGCGTTTCCGATTACGATTACGATCGAAAATTCGAAATTTTATCGACGCGTGAACAGTTTGGTTTTTCGACATCGGGGGAGGGGGTGTTTCTGTGAAAGCGGGACCACCATTGGCAGCAACTAATTAGCGAATAATTCACACATCGATGTATCGACAAATTTACGTACGTGCAAAAAGTTTTGCGTAATTATCGGCTAGTGGATTAGAATATGCGGGGTAAGGGTGATTTTAGGCGGACGAAACTGATGTGGATCGACAGCGATTGATTAGAGAATAAATCTCGCGTTGGAATATTTCGACTTCAGCTTCACTTGCACTATTTTTACGGTTGAAGCAAAAAAATTTGTTTTTCCGCAATCAAAGAGCGTTTAATAATCAGCGACGAATTCTTCAATTTGTAAGCTTAACTGAGGTGATTAACAATAAGATTAAGCGGCGACCTGCAGGTCAGCTTCAAGCGCACGTCGATATCAATATTTCCCACTACTTTTTCCCAAACTCCCAAATACGTAATAAAGTTTATCAACTGCGTAACTTTTTCGCACCGATTTGCATATTCATGAATTTTATGGATAATTTAAATAACCCATTATTATTCCATGGATTCAAAGTGTTAAAATAACCACGCGCGAATGTCAGCTGCGAAATAATTACACATCTATTAAAATTTTAGAAATCTAATATTTGCAACTTTTACCACAATACCAAACCTCACCATCTAATTTTCAGTCTCTCTCTAAATTTTCTCCGTAAATTTTTCTTATTTTATTCCACTCCGCGACACGTAGGAAGACGAAAATTATACAGCGATTATTCGTGAAACGAAAACTCGTCGTCTTCGTCGTCGCAAAGGTGTGTTTGCACATATGTATGCATGCCTGTGCGTATATGTGTGTTTGTGTGTGTGTGTGTGTGGCAAGAGTCGCGCAGTTTCACAAATGGGTCAGCGAGCAGAGCCCGGGTGTCTGTCTGTCTGTTTGGTAATATATTTGCCGTCGCGCTTACGAAAACGTTCTCTTTGCGTGCCGGAGCCAACGGCGCGTGCTGCTGCCCCGAGTCGTGTGCGTCTCGTCTCCGTCGTTTAAAAAAGTTATTAAAGAAGCGAGGACCGCCAACGCAAGGGCCAAGTCCCGTCCAATTTTCGCGCCGCGTTTCTCCGTCATCCCATTCAAACACCGGACTCCATTTTCAGCCTCCGTTACAGTTACCCGCTCCACAGCACGAGTGTTTCCCACGGTTTCTTGTTCCCTTGATTTCTCTCAACAATTTTCGTTTAAAATTGGCAAATTTATTTCTGCAAGTCTTTCCATTCATCGCATCGATAATGTGAGAATATACCTGTACGGCAACGGATAACACATGACTGGCGGTTTGCCACATAGACGACCGGACTTCGTCGCCCACGTGCTTTTTCATGCCGCGTCGTCGTTGCCCGCCAGGATAAACTTCCCGCGTCGTGGAGTTTATTTTATCTTGCGTCACGCAAGCGACGAAAATCACGGAAATTTCAAGCAACATTGGCGCGTAGGCAGCCGGTCATTTGCCTCAATTCAATTTTCAACGGTCAATTTTCTATAATATCGGCAACGGGAAACGAAGAGTAACGAGTTTTGACCAGCGTGCAATGCGATGTTAGCGTAGTTTGGTACACGCGGTAAGCGATGTTAAAACCATCAACACAAATTTCGCAACATCTTGCCCGACGCCTCTAAATACACATTACGGTCCCGTATCCATACCTGACATATTTGTTTTTCCTCTTTCCAACGAATGCAAAAGATACATTTTATTCTATTTGCTTAGTTCGATCCATCCACGGTACGTATACCGTATTTTTTTCTTCTTTTTTTTTTCTCACCGAGACGGGCGATAAACTCAAAGTCAATGGGAACAGATGAAAATTTCTTTTGCAGAAATTTTTCACGCCTGCGTGTATAATCTTTCAATAATAGCTATACAACGAATAATTATAATTTTCATATAACCGGTAGCTCGAGAGTGAAGGTAGAAGAATAAATAAATCGTTATACCTCTTGGTTAGATTATTAATTAACCTACGCAACGCTTTGCGTCGTCTCGTCGACGGCTAAATCGCGCTAAAAGAAATACTTTACGATCGACCATAGACGATGCGTTGCGAATTCTTCACACGTGGCGAAACATCTTCGCTCAAAGAGTAATTAAGTCCAACACTCGCGTAGATACACATTACATACAAACGATTTTGGCGGTCGTCGCAGCGTTGCGGCAATCAATGAGCCCGCTGCACGCTCTATTCTTCATCAACGGAGATCGTCTCGTCAAAAGTATTTAAACTCTGGCGTGATAAGGTTTGTTTCGACGATAGAATTTCAACGAACAATCTTTCAGAGAGATGGCAAAAAAATTGGAGCAATCGTATAGAATAAACCTTTTATTTTTCTTGTAATTTAGCTCGAACAAATTTCATTTCGTTCCATCACAATGATGTATCAATTATTTGTATCCGTTATATTCCATTGTAGTTATAAAGTAATGATTTATTTATCAAGAGGTTTTGTATGAGAATAAAATATCATCGTTCAATCAGAAAATTGATTGTTCAACAGGTTAGATGTAATTTGATTTTTTTTATTTTTCATCACGTACGACTGACAGCTCATCCGGCCGCGTCGATCGTACGAGTATTTAATTCGGTTAGCAAAACAAGCAAGAAACCGTGACAACTAAGAAAGCAGTTATCGTTTCTGCGGGCGAAGAGGAGAACAGACGGATCTTACAATTAGCCGCGACGCCTCCGAAATGTCTTTCACTTTAGAAGGTTGGAATGTTCAGGATAGTTGGACGCCTGCCTGCCTGTTCGCCGTTTGCTAAACCCAGTAGAACGTCGTTCCCTGGTAGCTAGGCTAGAAGCATGCCTCGCCTCACGATAATTTACATGGTAGTTCGTTCCATCAACGATCAGCGACCGTCGACGTTATCCAATAAAATAAATCCCCTAGAAGCGAAGTATGTACAACAAGAAAAAATAAATAAAAATTTACCGATACTAACGTTCGCGAGAATATAGGATCTGATAGTGAGTAGGCGTTGGAAAGAATAATTATCATTATTATTATTTATTTATTCCGGTTTTCGAGTATAGGTGTTTATATTGAAATTGTTGAATTCGTCGAAGTTGGTCAGTTTTTTTCGGCTACCCACCCATCGTAATCAGAAAAATATTGACATCCTACAGGCATTAGGCGTTTACATGTTCGCCATTGCGGAGTAAGTGATATCAGGTATTTATATCGCCATTTACAACTTTACGATATAAAACAATTTCTTTTTGCAACATAAATGTTTGACTCTGCTACGTATTCCGTAGAAGCGGTTGCAAGCAAATTGGATGTCCGAGTCACGTCCAGACTTGCGCCATGGATTCGCATTAACGGACGACCGGTTCCCGTCTAATTAATAAAGTACAACGTGCCGCTTCATAGAAGCAAGTTGCTAACTGGAAGAAGGGCGACGATTGAATTGAACCAGCTGCTGTTGGGGGCTCTGATCTGTTGTTACGACGACGAAACCACTCGTCGTCGTCGTCATCGTCGTCGATGGTTTATAGGTAGGTATAAAAGCCGATGGACAAACAGTTTGGAGTATATAGCGTTGCTATTTTCAGTTGCAAATAAAATAAAACTCGACCGCCTATACCTTTTTCCTCTCATCCATTGATTGGTTCAGAAAAACGCACCTATAATTCTTCTGATGTATGCAGGTACATGCATAATATACACGCAGTAGTATCAACATATCATTTCCGGAATTCCATCAAATTCTGAAAAATGGGAAACGGCGGCTCTGCACCCTAAAAATTATAATGTCGTCTCGTTTATAATCCGCTCCCCCCTAAAATCTCTAAAATTATCCACCGACTCGCAACTGCTCCAAGTCGAATTCTTCACGTTCTAAAGATACCGAAAATCACTTCTTTTCATTCGTTGATTACAATTTTTACAAATTCTCAAACATCTGAAAACGTACATCTGTGAATCGAAGGTTATTAATTCTACCTTCCAATTTGGCTACACCGTTGCCATGAATTTCTACAAAATGATGAAGATTTAACGGATGTAGGTACTTGGAACCGAAACAGACACCCAAGTTCGTAACGTGTCATCTGTTTTTTAAGTGCGCAATCCGCGCGTTACGTCCACCATTTGTAGCGATTTTACAAGCTGGCTGATTAGGGTCCGATTAGCGTCATCGACAGCCGCTAATCTAAATCCATTAAACTCGCGGGTGCAGAGGGAGAGGAGGGCTACAAACTATCTTGAGTTGCCACGATCAGCTGACCGTTATCTCCAGCCTCGGGATTGGTTAGCGAAATTAACGTATATCTATAATATTTTGCTCGTGCGAAAAGGTTACGCGATATTATTGTACGTATACGCCGAATTTTGGCGAGAGTTTTTCAAGCGTGTATAAAGCATTGAGTGAATGGTTTATTCTCGGAGAGTAGAACGACTCTCGCTGTCCAATCGATCAAATTTCATTCGAAAAACGTACGTCGACTGCAAAGACATATCGAATACGTGCAAAATGAATTAACCTCCCACTGTTTCTGCCCCCCAAAAAATATATATTATTACTGGTATACAGAAGTGTGTGAATTTTTTACACGCAAATTTGAAAAATTGAGATTTAGACTGTACGTAGAATTTCAGTGGAAAAAAACAAAATGATGATACTTCGATACTTTTGTTCAAACTTATTATATTCTTTCAATTCCTTGCTGCTCCGAATGGTTTCCGAACATAATCCTTGATTCGACCGTAATATTTAATTCCGAATATGTGAAAATCGCCCGACAATTAAGACTCCCATCTGCGTGCCAAATGTTTTTTAAAATTCAGCTGAAACCAAACTGCGACTACTACGCGATACGGTCGCGTGGAATTCACACATGTTTCCTTTCGTTCCCGCGTTTTTTTTTTCTTCTCTTCTCCTTGAAGATTGGATGATGAATCGAGAATATGCATCCGGTCTACGCGCGAACCACAAGACATGACGAATCTTAAAACTCGGTTAATTTAACCAATAAAATATCTGGGTTCAAAAATAAGAATTTTTTAGATATCGTTTTGTTTTTAATTATACACGTATATTGATATATGTAAAACGTCGAGTTTGCGATGTAGGTACACGTGTGCCACGGTAAGACTAGCCTGTAAGGTATTTCGAGTGAGTGTCCGTCCGTCCTTCCTCCTCCCTCTTCCCTCCTCGCTCCTCCGTCCTCCCACCTCCGTCACCGACATGCTTCGCGTCTTCCCGAAGCACAAAGCGTGCACGGATACATCCTGCCAAGCAGGCTGTCGGTGGGACTGAAGCCGGGCCGAACCAGCCTCGACTTTGTCTAGATGACGACGATGAAGACGAGGACGGTGGATATGGGTGTGGAATTCGAGGCACAGACCGAGCCTTTGTAACCAGTTACAACCGGCGTTAAAGGAAGGGAAAATGACAGAAGTAGGAGAAGAAGAGCAAGAAGAACAAGAAGAAGAAGAAGGGTGCGTCAAGAAGAAAGAGAAAAATTGCGGCGAAAAAATTAATGCGCATAAACACTTGCGGGTCGAGATTATAATTTTAAATGCACATAACGCGTTGGAACGGAGGAAAAAAACGTAGAGGTGGTTTTATCGCGTTTATTGACCTGCCACCGCCAGTTTCATACTTCTTTACACGCCGCTGAAACGAAGGTCAGTGTCTCGACTTCACCTGGGCCTTAACCCGGAGATCAAGTCGTCTGAGGCGAATCGTCGTCAAGCTTTCCGATATCGAAACTGCACCGAATACATAAATCTTGAATCCCTGAATCTACTCGAAAGCCTTTTTCATCCCCGTTTGTATTCTGATTACTCCGATCCAGATATCGACGATGTTTTACCTACTTTAAGGCCTAAAATTGGAAAATTCGGGATAATGCTTATCCGTGAAGGATATATATCCATTGTCTTTGTCAGCGGTACGATTTTTACGATCGGTGGTAAGCGATTGAATTATGAATTTTGGAGCGAGGTTCGTCGTCGTGGCAACGATCAATTTCGCGGATGATAAATAGAGGAAATGGGCGTCGATCGTGCGGGTTTAGTGGCAGACGTGTTATTGCGTTACACGTACGTGTGGAAGGAAGAGGAAGAGAAAGAGGATGTGGGGGGGGGGGGGGGGGAGGGGAAGGAGAATTGCCCGTGGTTCACAGTCGTCGTCTGTGGGTAGCTGTCGCTTGTGTAAAACGCATCTGAACCTTGAAAAAGGCGTGTGTAACACCATCCGAATAAACACTACATATATACAGTATATACACATGTCCAAGTTGCAAAATAAAATTATGACGTTATGTTATTATTTATTCTCGACATCTTGGCTTTTCTAAAGGATTCGGCCCTGGCAACGACGATCGAATAAGCCAACTTTGTGAAACGCGATATAATTCTTAATACCGTACGAGATAAAAATACAAGACTGAAGTTAGTAACGTTGACGTAATGAAACATTCGGATTAAAATTCACTACTCAGAAATTATATATGTATGTATGTAAGTGACTTTGAAGTAGTCAAGTTTTTCAAAATATGATTACGTTTTACCTTGATTCTTATTTACTGCATTTCAAAAATTTCTAAAATTGTTGAACAACGATTTTTTTCGAAACGTGAATCGTCATTATCGTTGCAATAACTTTACTAACTTCAGCCTATTATAAAAGTTCCTTGAACGGCTTTGCGTTTGAATTCAACCAAGGTATTGGCGCAGATTTCAAACAATTACAAAACAAAGTTATCGTCGTTATCGTTCGATTCTATCCAGCGTTCAAGTCACAGAACAGCCGTTATATATAATAAACAATAAACTTCTATCAACTCTCTGAAGTACCTGACCGGGTCACCCACTGAGGCTTGGTTTCGTAGGTGTACATACCACGTTTGTTTCCTTGCTTTCCCGCCAAATATTTCTTTCGCGCAATATTCTTATTAAACACCGTACAGGCAACGAAACTTTCGATATACTATTTTCAAAAACCGAACAACGTTGTCGAACACCGTAAATCGAAGATTGTGAAAAACGTAGCTTTGTCGTATGCACCTTTACAAGTTCAGATCACACTGCCTGCTGTTATCGGTTGATTTAATCTCTGCGTTGGAATAATAATAACAATCACACGTTATAACGTAAACAGAATAGATAAACTTATGGAATGAAGGAGAAACGAAAGCAGCCAAAAATTATGTATTATTTTTAACACTAATCACTTTTCATTAAAATGGAGAGAAAGGAACGACGGCGTTCATCATCTCCTACTCGCACAAGAATCACCGAGCAGAATATCATACGCTGTATTTATGAAAGCAATTTGTGGTAATGAAAAAATAACCTTTCGGTCTAGCACTTACGTTCGTCGCGCCTTCACTGCCCAATCCATATCGCGTACGTATCCAACTGTTTCACAATTTTGTTTATCGTTTTTTTTTTCTATTTGTTTTTCTCTCCCCCCCGCTCCCTTCCTAACTCTCGCCGATGCTGCTTGCGCGTTTGGGTATAGGAGTTTGTTGATTTGTGAAATAAAAAAAAAATAATTAAAAATTCCCCACTTTTTCCTTTATATTATTACAAATACCTCGTTTCTATTGCACTCGCGGAGACACATAAAAATGAACACACACACACACACACTTAGGAGCACCACTTCCTCCGTATAATCTTGTTACTTCTTGTCGTATCTGTGATTATTATTATTATTAATATTATTATTATTCTTGTTGTTACTATAATTTCTCATACAATAACAATCATTAACCACCGCTCGATACGTAAATTAACTCACGTCGCACAGAACTGATGATAAAGTTGCTATTATTACGTTCTATGATTAATAACAAAATAAAATACAATCTCAAACATAAATCACAAATATCATTTCTTCTTGTTTCTCTCATTTATTCGATTTACTATTGTCGTTATTATTATTATTATTTTTATAAGACGACGAAACACACTGCAGAATAAATCAGCTCCAAGTGTTTATAATCATGTTGACGAATATATCGATAACGTTGTTACATCTTTCCTTCCACATTGGTTGGCAGTATAAAACATGCATGAGTGTGTATGCGTGTGTGCGGGGGAATAAAAGTGAAGAGAGAATGGGAATAAAAAAAAAAAAAATTAACTATTCCGACAATCACCACGCCAAAATATCCCCCTGTCTCAGGGCCACGACGCTGCCACTGTGACGGCCCAGCGCTGACTGAAGGCTTCGTAAGAACCGCGGCGGCGTCGCGCGCGCATCCAGAGAGGCGGCTAGTCAAGGAGGGGCGGCGGAACCACGAGGGGTGGGAAAAACGGGGAGGGGGGTGGGGTGGGGGCCATGCGTTACGCACAACTCCGCGATCCTGGGACCTGGACAACTCCCGGTGCCGCGGGTTCGCCGGACGGACGGTTGCATCGGGTTTGTTGTAATCGAAGGATCTCGTGTTGGGACTTGGATGGAAACGCTGGTGTCGTTCCTCGTACCCTCGAGACCCGGGAGCAGCTTGGCCATACTTGAGGTAAAAGGAACTTCTTTGGATCTCTTGGAGTTGGTCGTAAGGCTCCGAGGTTAAACCAATGACAAATGCCTCCGCTGTTGCTGACGGTGAAGGGAAAGGTGAAAGCACCTCGTCGACACGAATCGAAGGTCTGTTGCCTCGCATGCACGCATGCATGCTGCTGCTGCTGCTGCTGCTGCTGGTGGTGATGTTTGCTGCTTCCTTCATCCCGTATCACTTTGTAGTTCGAAAGTACTTTTGTTATTGCAGAGTATATCGTATTACCAAAAGCACCTTTCGTGCAAAATTCTTGTGCCAAGTAGTATTACATATGGAGTAGAGACTACATGCCGGAAAAAATTTACCGCACATATTCGCAGTCCTTTTATATTGTTCGATGAAGAAATTGAATAGTGTACTTTATAGTTGAGGTTAAAACCAGAATTACAGCGAGAATTTTCGATTTTTAGATGCTATATTATACCTCATATTGTACGCTGAACGAATAAAATATGCTAATTACATCCAACGTCTTCACATTTTATTGGGTATCAAATTGACGAGAATGATTTTCACGTCGAGTTAATCTATTTGTTGGGTGTAATAAAAGTACGGAGACCAGTAATGACCGCCAATAAAACCGATATAAAACCATGTACTAACGCAACCGTCTGTTTTGCGTGCTCAAAACTCGTCTTCGTTGCAAGAATTTAGAAACGACTCCGAGCCGCAAGTCAGTCGTCAACGACGACTTGACTGGAGTTCGGGACGAAGAAAAAAAAATCTCGGCTATTGATTTTCTCGCTCAGCTGACGGGAGCGAGTCGGCCAGGCAGCCCGAGAACCCGCCCACCCAGGAAAATCCGATGCTGGACCTCCGCCGTCCAGCGGATGACGAAAGTTCCAAGCAATTTTTGTCCTCGAAAAGCGCGGGACGTTCAACCGTCTGGTTTCGCTCCTGGGTCGCCTCGCACGTCGACGGCTCGAGAAAATATCGAAAAACCGTTGTAAACGGTCGCGGTACCACGTGCGTTATCTCATGCGGAGTATCAGCCGGGCCGAGAACCGGGATAGGAGAGTGCCTGGGCGATAAATACACGCCGTTTGTCCGGGGTAAACAGTATCCGTATCGTCGCGTCGGAACGACACGTAACGAATGCACTTCGTGTGCCTATGACGCGTGTGTAATTTCACCAGAACCACATGATTCTTATATTCTCTCATTTCTGTATCGATTCTGATCGCCACTACGCGACGATTCCAGGTCGTAGTCTCAGGAGGTAGTTTTTTGCCTCCCGAGTAAGCAGCTTTTCTATCGGTTCGAAACCTTCGTTTTATTTTAGACGGAAACTGACTGCGTGTAGCTTGTTGTTCTTTGTCACACACATAACCAATACACATTGACGGTACACTTTGAGATCCGAGTTTTGTTTTAGACGATTAGAGGTTATTGAAGCTTGACTGATCGAGTGCGACGTCAGGGGATGGTTGACATCCAAACTGAGGATTTATGGGTGAGTCGGTGATTGCGAGAAACACGCGATTAGTACCAACACCGTAAACTAAGTAGATCAGGAAAATTGCATCAGGAGGGTCTTCTTCGGACGGAAGTCCTTTCTTTGCATTGGCCCAAGGAATCATGGGCCAGGATGTCTTAGGTATCAACACGTAGACCTAAATTCGTCGCTCTCAGTTCCTCCTTATCGATTTACCGTATTCCCGGTGACATTCAAGCCCGACCCGAGTCCAAAATTTGAACCCAAAACGGTTCTGCAAGATGTCATTTGTGAGTGGAAACAAAGACGCATATACGAAGTAAGCTTTTGCACCCATAATGCCCTACACAACACTACCGATAGTGCGTCGAACAATGGAAATTTGCTATCGGCGGGATTCGCAATCGGCATTGTCGTCCCTTCCAAAATCCATTTGCATCTACCCACCGACGTCCGACCGGGGGTCCGTTCTCCGGCGATGGTAATGGACTCGTACTGATTGCTCGCAACCCTCATTATCTCTTCTGGATTATTTTTATTGTTGCTTGCGTATTTTATTTTTTTGTCTTTTCACCTTTTTACTTTTTTGCAACGTTCTACGAACCTATTAACTGCACGTGCAGGAATTTAATTAGCTGGAACTGAAAAACCAACGCTCGACGCGATAGTCTAGGTCATTATATCATCTACCTTGTATTATACGAATATTATCCCTCTAAATATAAAGGGCCTAATATCTCGGTCGAATAAGACTCGAACAATATCTACTCTATACTTTCTCCTTTTCCACGTTTTCGTTGTATTTCGGTGTATATTTCACCTACAAACCGTTGTTGGACATGTTCGAGAGAATCGGACTTCATTTGTAGTACTTTACGTGACGGAAATTGAACAGCAGGAGGTACCGATTTTCTAACGAATATGTCGATTTTCAGGTTTCGGTTAGCGTATAACGCTCGATGTGTGGATAATAGTATTAATGGATTATTCTAGCAATTCTCCAAACGGTTTTAGACTCTCTAAATATGAGTTAGTTATAAGTCTACCGCCGCTGGAAAACCAATCTGTGTACGTAAACTGAAAATGAGTCGAATAATTGTGTGAAAAGTCACCGACTCGTCAGTGTGTATACTTACACTAATAACCAGTGATTATTCATTGATTTAAATTTACCAACCCAACAAAAGTATGAATTTAAAATATTTCAGATCCATGTGATGAATTTGCTAAGAAGTGCAAGTTTAAATGTTTCCTCGAAATAAAGAATTTCCAACACTCTGTTGCAGTATCGCCAAGTACGACAACTTTTTTTCATAGCAACTACCGACCAGATTTCAGTGGTCGTAACAAAATCTTTACGAAAACTAGTCGAAGCCCGGTGTCATTTTACCGGTTACCAACAGCGTTGCGGGGTCAAAAACCGAGATCCGGAAATTAGGAAATACCAATCCGAGGACGCGGCAGCGGATGCGTGGATACACTTTGATGCCTCGGAAGCAGAAGAATCCCAACAAAAGTGTCTCTCGCGATTCCCACGGTGGTTGGTTGCCGCGCGGCGTCGACTGACGTCGATGAAACGGCCGAAGCAGACGTGCGCTGAATCCGAGGAGCCGAATTTCCGAACCTGGCATTCGCCATCGCAGAACAAGGATCGAGAGGCTCGCTCCGCGAACCAGGACTCCTGGAGGTTCGCGGTCGCTCGGTCCGGTTTGGTCCCCAGTCTCCGTTGGCGTTGGGAAACGGCAGAGTGAATGTCAGGCTGAAGGCCGGCTTTTGTCAGCTCCCGACGACGCCGAGCGTCGGCCAACCGGCTATCCACGGTGGGTGGATCCGAGTCGTGCGCTCCTTGCACGTCCGATATGAGATGGTCCACGGCATCCCGCAGGTGAGGGACGAGGGTTAATGTCGCTCGAATTTCTCGTTACCCAGAGCAGAATCCAGAACAAGATTCGACGATGAGACACTCGTCTCTTCCAAAAGTGAGCGACGAGAGTTACGAAGAAGTTGTAAACCTAATCGTGAACGACAACTCGCCTTATCGGAGAGCATTGGAGCACGGAAAGCGAGGTGGAGTCCCTCCGTCCGCAGGTGACGGTGCCTCGTTGGCGGTACGGTGTTAATTGGTTTCCCACGTTTCGCGCTCCGCAGTTCTGAGTTCAGTAATGGCCAAGGTTTGCTCATATGCAGTTTCATCTCGTTTCTTCGCATGCCACGAAGGAATGTGCAAGGAGCTGTCGTTTGACTTGAGTAGGCAAGTTTCCTGGTAGCGAATGCGTCATGGATGGTGCAGGTGCCGCGCGTATTTTGTCACCGTGTCGCGATGTGAAAAATGCCGGAGGAGCCTGATGGGATTATTACCAATGTTGGTATCAGCCGGAGACTTAGAAGTGGAAAAAATTCAACGATCGTAATTGAGCTGCATTGAATAACCGATGGTGAAATGCTCGGTAGTGACGGAGAAGTGAGCTGCTCCATTCAGAGTCTCGTATGTCTGAAATCAATTTTTTGTTTGTATCTCATTGAGATTCGTTCGTTTCATCTTGATATCCCATAAACACGACTTTGTCCCGAAGATCACAGGGGCGAAGGAAGAACCGTTTTTTCGCCGTAGATGAGCGAGCGAAGGCGACGGAGCCTCTAATTCTAATAATTGGGTACCTGCATCGGTCGATGGGTAGTCGAGGATACCGAGGGGTGCTCATCCCTCCCTCCCCTTTCCCGCTGAATTCAACCCCTATTTCCTGCTAGGCTGTTATAATAGACCGAACAGTTTTGCGCTTTAAACTGGGTGTATAGAGCAGCTCGCGTTACTCCGAACCCTCCAGTTCTACAGCGTGAGTTCGAGCTGTGTCGAGATATCCGTCGCATACGGGACGTACCTACACGGCACACACTCGCACCTGCCGTGAAAGTTTGCCCTTCCTTCGATCTTACATCGCGTACCCGGTCGGCCGCCTCTCGCTTCGCGGGTACAGTCGTAGACAGAAATTACTATCGAGTCTCCCGTGTCTTTGGCTCCTCGGCCAACTTCTGGAGGTGTCAGAAACAGCTCAAAGTGCCAAAAGAACGCGGCGATGCCTAAATGCAAATTTCGCATTGACATTGAGCGACAGGCAGCAAGGAACGTAACTCCCGTCGTGGTTTGTATGGGTCGACGTTTCCTAGCAGGAATGAAAACCGACAAGGCACGGAGTCGATTGTTGGCACCAAAGGCGTAGGTACATAATACGCGGCGTGTAGTTACGTCACGTTTACTGCACGCAGACGTTTAAGTTGAAAAGGCACTTGAAAAAGTCCTCCAAGGTCCCAAGTTATTCGATTGTGATCGCCGGCTCGACGCGTGGAATATTTCCTTTCCTTTCCTTCTCTCTCCTCTGACACTTCTCGTTCCGTTCGTTTCTTCTCCGAATGTACCGCCCGAGTACATTACACGTACACCTACATACCTATATCTAAGACACATCGGTCTCTCGCTTACCAGTTCATTGTCCTAGTGCTCCACACCGTTTCGGTCAAGGCCCAAGGTCAAGTACTTCTAGCAATAATTTCATATCGGCACGTTGTAGATCTGCGCTATTTGAGTGAATACTCGGTCAATTTCATGCATTATTAATCCCGCTAAATGCACGGGCAAGCGTGACATACTCGGTACGCCCGATTTGCTCCATGTGTCAGTCTGGCAACCGGTTGAAAGGCTTCTTGTACCAAGCCGCGATATTATTGATAGCCGATTACTGTTGAGTGAGCTACGCGATAGATTTCAAACTCCAAAGTCCGATACGTGTCTTCTGTCGGTATTATTTTTTTTCTCCTTCCATCATGCTGGGTGCTCTCGTCGCAAATCCGGGTTCGACACATTCATCCTCAATTCTCCGGGAGGATCGAAAAGCGCGGCAACCGGTCTTACGAGGACGTGAATTACGACCGTAAGCCCGAGTCAGTTCGGGGTGGTTTCCCATCGTCCCAACGAACTACAACGACCACCACCCCAATTTTGCACATCCGACAGCACGGAATCGGCGGCGCACACCGGGCAGTTAGATCGGTAGCATCAGCTGTTCCGTATCATCGATTTCTTCATCCTGTTTCATCATCATCCCAGGTGTACGCACAACGTACGTCACGGCACGGCACAGATTGTCTCTCGGAGAAGAGGTACAAATAAGCCTTCCGATCGCGGTTCACGACGGTTCACGCGAGCGAGGTCATTCGCATACGAAGAATAGGAGGAGGAGGAGGAGGAGGAGGAGCAGAGAGGGGCGGGAGGCGATGATGAAGAATGAAAAAAGCCGAGGAGGAGAGCACAACAGCTGGCGCGTGTTCGTGGCTCGTACCAACAAGGCTTGTGCGAAGCGAGTGCTCTGCACGTTGTACCTACCTGTACGTACAACGTACTTGCCGAGAGAATTGCAGGCATACATACGTACATACGTACGTACGTTGTATAGAGGGAATAAAGAAAGAGCGGCCGTCTTCGAGAAGGTGTTGCGAGGCAGAAAATGGAAATATTGTAGTGAAACGGGCGCATGGCCTCGCCGAGGAGACTTGGTTGTTATACGGTACGCGCACCTCGCCTCTGGAGGCTCTTTGTTAATTCTGTGGTAATTGCTGGTGAGAAAGGGTAATGGGAAGGAAGCCATTGTCCGTTTGTCTGAGTGGCAATAAGCGCCACAGTTGCCGAGCGAACGACGTACAGGCGGGCAGAGCTTTCGTCGTTTAATAAGAAAAATAAAAAAAAAAAAAACAAAAATACAATCCGCACCACGCGACAATGCGGCAAGTATGCGGTGCGACTCTGAACAGTAATAATTATCCCTGAAACGTGAACGGAAATTTCTAATTTCGTCGGTTTCCAATTCCGGAACGAATCGTCAAGTCAACCGCGACAATGCAGCCGGCCATTTTCCGTTTTTCTTGTCCAATGCTCTTGAAAGTCGATATCGTCTACCGGCTCACCGAAGACTGGCGAAAATAATCAAGCGGTTCGAGAAAACGAATGCGCTGAATATTCACCCAATCGATTACCGTTGAGGGGAGAACCTGCGGCTGGGGGATGCGAAAAGTATGGAATCTTTTATATACGCGTTACTTTCATTTTAAATTAAAGGCACTCAGAGGCACGTTCATCATTGTTCAATTGCTTGGTGAAAGACGTAAAATGCCGCTGTACCGATGGCGCTTCGTCCTGGAACCATGGTCCTTGTGAACAGAATTGGCGCTCATTTTGTTAATTCAAATCGCACGCAGAGTGCCGATGTGCAGAGCCATTTGGATCGGTTCGCGACACTTTCTTCGTCAAAATTTGAATAGAAATTACTAGGTACGTATAAGAATCTCGAAGAGGCTGGCGAGTGTTCGCAGAGTCAAGTACTCCGAGTACACTGTACGCATCTGACACCAAAGAATGGTCTGTTTATCAATTTTCTTCGGTAAAGCAAAGCGTCTGTCAGGTAAATTATGCGAATGTAGAAATGACTGGAAGAGTACTTTCGCAGTGCGTGATGCTGAGTAGTTCCAACTCTGACGGTGGAGTTTGATGTTTGAATCCATGCATATATGGATGTGTTTACAGATGCCTGTGGAACCCGTTATTGCGAGAAAATTAATTCCGCATTTCGGCAGAAGCGGCTTCATATTGCGCGGGTCGAATATCGGCCGAACGTGCTTGAAATATGAAATTGAGTAAACACTGAACGATGGTGACTGTGCAGTATGCGTGTGTGGCGATTGGATGACTCGCTGTCGAGACGACGAGTGATCGCATCGCAATTTGGGCGAGATGCAGCGTTGGATGTTGAACAAGCTTCTTCTCAAAAAGAATAAAGAAGAGAGAAGAAACGGAGATAAATAAAACATTTCTTACCGCCAACGTCACGCTGGGAAAAAACATCTGCTTACCTGCAACAAAGAGGGGAATATCGTCAATAACAGTCGTTAAACGCGCCGCAGTGTGTGAAAATACGAAAACACTTTACTTATACGTATTACTGTGTCGTAAACACTAGGTGACAAATAGAAGCTGCAATGTAACGCCAATAATGCAATTCATTATTGCTGCAACGCCAAGTTATCCGAAGACGAGATATACGTGCATACGATTTGTAGCTTCGTGCGGAGAAGCTTTAATTTTATAAGAACTTGGGTAATAAATATTTTCTCACGACTCGAAGTTCTATTCGGCTGCGGATTTGAAAAATCGACAAAGCTCGGGGAGGATCTCTTTGTCGCGGTCTTTTCTATGTTCGACTATCCGAATGTTTTTCTTTTTCCAATTTTTTCCCCTCATGAAAGTCCGCTCACACTTTTGTCAGTGGATGCGAGGGCGTAGGGTGCGGACGCACTTCGGTAGGTTCGCAACAAGATGACCAAATCCTAGGGCCCTCTTCGATTGATTGTGAGTGCTCATCCGCTGACGCAGGTATAACAGGCGGCAGCTGTTGGCTGGGGTAGCGGCGCGCGAATAAGATCGGTTGGTTGGAACCACCCACGCCTTCGGTCTTCGGGTGACAGAAACCTCGGCAACAGACAAGACGTCCAACAGACGACGGACCACTACGGGACATCGCTACGGGAGAGTTTTGCACAGCTGTCCTTTCGCCGGAATTTCGAAAACTTTTCTCTTTATCTTTCCATCCCCTCGTTTCGTAGGGTCGCCTTCAAGATACCTGGCTGATGTAATCCAGCCTCGAAAGGTTCGTCAAAAAAGTAAGGTAGATCCAACACCGAGGGATAATATCACTTTGCTACCACCCGAGTCGACGGGGACGTTGCCGTTGACAAAGAGTCTCCTTGGACTGCAAATTGCGCGGCAATTTATCGGAAATTTTGGAAAACGGAAAAAGCTTCGTTCGCTTAACGGGTACAGACTCATTGGTAGCTAGTGACAATAGAAATTATTCATTGAAACGGAGAGCTGGGCAATAATACGGGTTAGACTGTTGCTAATGGAACTGCAGGCTGAAGGAGGAGGTAGCGGAAGTCAGGAGGACCGGTGGGTGCGGTAGAAATGCGCGTAAGAGTTAACACGTGTGAACTGTGATGAATAGGTAACGAGAAACGTAGCTAGTAGAAAAGCAAAACACACAGTGTTAACACTGGGAATCCCTGATAAACGAAGTCTATTATATCATCTTCTCTGAAATAAAGCACGTCGTTTCGAACCCTGCGCACGGACGAAATTTCTCCACATAGAAAATGATTCGACGTCCGTTGATCGCGAGCTTGAATCGTCTTCGAATCGATAAATAAATTACAAAAGCGTTTACAGCGACGAGCTCGCATGCCCGCGACAACCGTTAGCCGAAGTTGCGGTGAAATCGAGGATGCGTTCCGAACGAAAAGTCCCATTCGCAGGACAGGAGCGATCCTCCGATCGGGGGTTCGTCCTATTTTAGCATCCTTTTTACAATTATAAATTGGCATCGATGCTTGGTGTAACAGGAGAGATGATGCTCGTATCAGTAAGTATACAAACCGTGTATAATTTGTCGTTACGTAAACGGGAAGTGGGCAGTCACGAAGTGGTTATAAGGAGATATAGGTGCTTTGAACGCGTGTCGTTTCTGGACAGGTAATCTCTGCAGCCGGTAAGTGTTGTCCGTAATGACACCAAGGTCTTGGCAGCGCCGCGGTGTCCTTCGGATGTTGTTTCAGAAAAACGCCTATTCGCTTCTTTCGTACGAGGAGAAGCGGAGGAAAAGAAGACGGAGAAGGAGAAGGAGAAGGAGAAGGAGGAGGAGGAAGAGAGGAACCCAGCAGTGTTGTATCACGTACTCGGTCGTTGCGACATTGCATACACGTACGAACCCAACGTATCGCTGCACAGAGTCAGGCCGCAACCAGCGTCCTATCGACGCACGGTTCCATTCCCGCTGACCCTGCAATCACTGCTTTCGTCTGCTGATGTCATACTCTGCACACCGCGATTTCCCGTGGGATTTTCTCGCCCGAGCTCTGTGTTTGACGTCTATATGCGCAGCGGATACCGTACGAACGAACCTTTGACGCTTGATCTACAAGTTACATGCTTGCAAGACGCGAAGAAAATCGGGGTAACTTCTTTGGCCCCTTCTTTCCAATGTGAGGAACCGATTAGCACCACGTGGTTGGAAAGGCTGCAAGCGATACGTTGCAGCGGTAAATAGAGTGTAGAGCGAGTTGCCGGGGTCACGTGACAACCGCAAATAGACCGGTTTGGAAAAACCTTGCCAAGGCACGAAACCCGCCTGCGTTACACTGCCGCGTAGTGTACAATTTGCGTTTTCAACGACCGCATTTAGCCGGGAATCGTCTGTGATAAGCCCAGTTTCGCTGAATCTTGGGTTACAACTGAGATCTTCGTCAGCTTACGGTTTCTTTCCATCATTCGCGGAACGGAATCGAATATTCTCATGCCCTGATTGTGTGCCGCAGACGTGCCGCGAACTCATCGCTGCTTACATCATTAAACTTCGTTGAACGAAGGCGCAAAGTTCAAATCTTCGAAGAAAACTTCTACGTAATTTTCATTACCGCATTGACGTTATTCGTCACAAGAACTCTCATGTCTCGAGTAATGATAATCATCACCGCTAGCCACACTGTACGATTAGTCAGGTTCCTTATACTTCACTGGGCTGCTCGTAAGCTGCACGGTCGAGGCCGAATGATGAACACGATACCGGCAGTGCCGTACTGTACGAACCAATCGATGTTGCTCCTCCGGTTTCTTCACCAGAAATGATGAAAAAGCCAGATTTCGGGTTCCAGACCCCGGTTGAACTTCAAGGGCGGGGAAATTCGAACGAGTTACGAACCACCGAGGTCAGACGAACAGACCCCGGAGCAAGAACAGGGTCGGAGATCACGCGAAGATCTGATTCTGGGAACGTTGAAGCCCGCGGGGCGTCTTGAACAAAGGGGTTTTCAACTTTCATATTTTTTGGCCGTCTCGGACGGCCGCACTCAGACTTTGGCGATAGCACGGGGGGGGGGAAGGAGGGGGTCATTGGCGCAGCGTGCCAACACCAACGGGCTACTGAGCAGCAAAGTGGAAGGCATTCATAACCGCGGCGACCATTCAATAATTGCTTCTCTGCATTCAGCACAAGCGTTTATTCGCATAAAATTACGTCCGCAGACGCAGATATAAATGATCCGGGAAAGTAGTAGATGAGAAGATTTAACACGGCCACGGCCAACGTTCAAGATCGCGGAAGAAGATAGAGGTGGTGGATCGGCCACGGAGCTGCTCCCGCACTAGAAGACTCGGCCCGGCTTAAGTGGATCTACTTTGATCGTGGATAAGAAACGTTGGTTAGAATAGTTACCAAAAGAGAAGATAATACCTTCATGGATGGTTTTCAAGATTATAAAACAGGGCAGACGCAATGCGTTGTGCCGTGTCTTCCAATTTTCTTCATTCTCCATTGTACACGAGGTTAATTCCTAGTCGTTGATAGGCTTATCGTAGTGTTTTTTTGGATAAACGAGGACACACTTACAATGACAACAACCCAGTGTAACAGAAGTCGGTGTATAATATAAATGCAATTCGAATCCCACACGGAGCTCGAGGTGTCTGTGGGATACTGTGAATTTGGCCGTTGGAGACACAACAATGGCGCGTTATACGGAGTGTGATAACCGTGACAATAATGGCGATTGAGATTAGTGTGAAAAGGTGACGGGGTGCGTATTACGGTCGGAGCAAGAGCGTGGCTGTAACAGGAGTTGAGAGCGACGGTACCTAGACCAACTGCCTGACGGTAGTAGCAGCAGTTGTAATGAACGGAGCAATTTATAAATTAGGGTTAATAAGACGCTGAGGAGTGGTGGGTTACAGCGGTGAAATGCAGTCTTCGCCAACGATATTTACCATCTCCCGGACCGTTGTACGCAACAACGTTATATATCCGTACACAGAACAAGCTTACGTTTAATTCAAGCAGTAGCAGGTAATTAATGGTCACGAATGAACGCGTTGATTAAAGATTCGTGTCGTATTGGAGCGAGCTAGAAAGAAACTGGCTGGCACCTTTGCGAACGAAAACAATTATTGCTGATATTTATTTCTAAGCCAAGGATTAGGCGTGTCGCATTTCTAGCGCGTCGACGACATAGCTGATGTCAAATGTACCAGAAACAACGATACCCACACAATGCTGGACTTTCGCGTCCAGGCATGTATGAACGGGAAAATACTCTGCCCACATGCCGCACGTGGCTGGAGTATAAAACTGGCGAAAGGGCTGCAACGGATACGAGCCCGAAGCAGGGGCAGCCGGCCAGTTGAGAAAAAGGGTCAAACCGCGATCATGCTGTGCGAAACTAATCGATCTGGAGATATTGCGGGAATCTACCTTGAAATCAACCTTGCTTTCATTGTGCGCATTCCGCGCGAATGGCTGAACACTTGGCTCAAGAGCGCAAGCTCTGCGCTGCAACCATAGAGAGCACAGTGTCGATGGTGTAGCTCCGCGGCAAGCCGGGTAAACAGAGAGAGACACGCGCTGAATCTATCCGAGACTAATTATGACGTAATTTTAATGCCCATTGCTGAGCTATTACGCGAGCTGGTGGCGCTGTTGGCAAATATATATATATAGCCAAATCGGTTTCGTAGCCGTTACCAAGCGCTGAGCGACATAATTTGATCGGGTCGCGTAATCCGGTGAGCTGCTGCAAGAAATCGCCACTTTTTCATAATTTTCAATGAAAATTCGATTGAAATCGAGACGCTGGTACCGAAGTAGACGCGACGCGTTAAAACCTTCGAAATAATCGAAAGGACTGGAATAACGCCGGACTTTCTCCCGCGGGTGTGTTACGCGAGGTACAAGGTGTGTATGTAAGAATAATATCGCTACATGCATGTTGTGCCCGTCATTTTACCTAACAAGTACCGTTAAATGGCCTGCACGTTACATTGATTGATATCACGGTCGTTGCCATTTCCGTCCAAGTGTAATTACATATTTAAATTAAACTCACCGAGCCGTGCATCTTGCAGGCAGGCAGGCAGGCAGGCAGGCAGAAGGCTGCATTGGAAAACGAAAATTACCCACCGGGATCGATCTCGAAAAGATTGCCAGTATCGTGATGTAAGGAAATAAGGTGTGTCAGAACCGAAGACTGATTTTCGCTCGGTCTGCACACATCCGAGATTACCTCGAAGAAATCGCGTCAATTGGTTACTTCATGCTACTTATTCATTCCCGTACATTCTGTTTGCTGAAAATGTCAGTTTGTGCGATCAAAAGTTGCAAAAATAATAATATAAGCACCAACGGACAAAATATATCAAGCCTGCATAACGTCACCTTGGATATGTTGGCTGCTATTGGTTAGACCAAAGCGTATGCGTATTGTTTCACCTCATTTTCTTTCATCACGGCCCGTAAAAAGGAAGAAGCGGTGACCCCTAAGGTTCTTCCGCTTTTTGGGCACCATTTTTGAAATCAGCAACGCCACGACGTCGGCTTTGTATATCGCTCGTTTCCTGTATATAGTCGGACAAGTCTGAGACGACGGTGAGATAAATTTGGAACACACGGTTATATGGGCACCGCCTGGCGTTTTCAGCCGGGTTTTACAGACTCGAAATTCGAAAGGTCATTGCCCTAGTTTTTTAGGGTGTGCCTGCGCACATATGTTCGTGTATGGGGGGGGGGTGTAGGTTGGCTCATGCACGCTCGCGTCGTGCCATGGGGTCCGTTTACGCGAGCTTTGAAGCGACACGCGCGAACAGCTGTACTCCGCTCTCTCGGTGCTCGCACGTATAATATATTGATTAGCATGGCGTTTAACCCTGCCATAAATGACCGTTTGTCCATGTCCGTATCTTAGCTATATTCCGTACGTTACGTACATCACGGGGAATAGAAGTTGGACTCCGATTGCAAGCGGCACTACAGCCTCTCGGTCGTGCCGTCAATTATTGTAATCACAACGTATATTTAAGCGTAAATATTCGTGTAGGATTAGTCACGCGTGCTGAATCTGCCTCATAAGGAAGTGTCTCGCCAGCAAGTCGAAGAGAAAGAGAAGGTGGAGTCAGTTCGAATACGATTGTATTATCCACCCTGATTATTTGTGGTACAGTCACGTTTACTCCTCAATCTTCTTCAGACAATCGGAGAATCTTCGACGATTTCCTTGCTGACAGACAACGAGAGTAGACTAACTGAGAAGTCCATGAATTACGAGGTGTTGCAGGAATTCCAAACTTTCACAGGATCACAGCAGGATATTCGGTTCTATATTTACAAAGGGCAGGATTATGTGCTTGATTTCTGACTTTATCATACTGTTTATCCGACGACAATAATTCTGCGCTGGTTAGGAATTCGGCTCTTCTGCGGATCAGAAACTTACGAAAACCTTGAAGTTTCCAGACTAAAGGTCGAAGCAATTCGTACATAAATGGAAAAAACGACGAAAACTTTGCAATATTGAAAGCAAATATTTGTTCCGAAATTTTGTTGCCGACATAAGTTCAGTAACTCAAAGCCTTGAAAGCCACTTCTCGAAAGACTGAAGAGACTAATGGTCGTCGAACATGCTGAATGACGGCAATACCTTTATATCTTACAGGCGAAAGTTAATTTTCGTAAAAATAATATGCGTACCAATGCCAAAGACTCATTACGGAATCCTTAAGCGGCGTTGATTTCAATATTTTCGTCGTTTCGGTCGGCGGTTGTGGAATAACGAATCGCCCGCCTCGTGCAGGCATAAAGTCGGGAACAGAGACGCGTTCGTGAGAGTGGGCATCGTCTCTGGCCTTGACTATCGAAGGTGCCTGACCACCTACCTAGTCGCGATCACCGCGAAGAGCCTGTTAGCAATCAAGGCGGCTCAAAAACCGCGGATCCTTTCAAGTTCCAGAGTCAAAAAATTTCCCACCTTGCCGAAATAAAACTAATAAATAACTCAACGAAACGAAACAGGCTAATTATTACGCCCGTTTAGGTATGCGTCGGCATTGTATACACGTTCTTCATACCCGAGGCCGACGAAAAGTAGAGGCTGCCAGCCCTCCTCGTCGAAGACGTCATCGTCGTCGTCGTCGTCGATCGTCGCCCAATAGTGAAGTGAGTCATTCGTCGAAAAGGGGGAAGGCAAACACCGCTAAAAGGAACGGGTCTGACATAACGACCAAATGAAAGGTATACGGAGCGGCAGACGTGTAACTATACGTAGGCATAGGTATCTTAGAAACGCAACGAACGTTAAACGCGCACCATTATGTGAAATATATACCCAGGTATTCACCAATGTAGCCGCATTGCTCGTATATTGCCGGCGACGTTGCTCGCGGGTTCCTTTCAAATCGAACGCGACGGTTTGGTCGGTCCTCTTACTTGCCGCCTCAGGTTTTTGCTTCCTCTTACTTTTGCGAAACATTTGCATTTCAGCGAGGAACTGTAACTATTGCTATCTACCACCACCACTACTACTACTAATGCTCACAGCACTCGTACGACGTTATTCTCGCAATGATCCGTTCACCTGCAGCTATTATGTACCTATCCACGTTATAACACGGTAAACATATCCATTGCGTAGTTCTACTAAAACGACACGAATTATCACCAAGGATTTTTCTGCAGTACGGATCTTCCATCCTCCTCTGGCTTGGACTTGCCAGATCGATCACAAAACGTGCAGCGTACGTTTCCAAATAGAATTTGACCCTGCTGGCGAAATCTTGCTAAAGATATGGTCGTTTAGGTGTAATTGATGACCACGCTTATTACACCACCGTTAAAAAACACACGTATACTTGTATGTTCGGTCTACGGATGATTGTACAAGACTGAAAGTAAGAGGTTGCAGGAAAGTAGAAAAATTTACCGTTCGAATTTTCATACAAAAATCAACGAGGTTTACGAACGCGTCATCTAATTGCCAAACTGCAAGATCTCGGTGACGGCGTAGATATTCAGTTGCGTCCGGGAATCGATTTAACCGAGAATTCGTATACTGTATCTGGTGAACGAGGCGAACAAAACTAAAGAGAATGAAAAATTTCCCAGCTTTTCGTGCCGGCGCGATAAAAAGGGAATATAATAAAAGTGAACAAACAATGGAGAACCTGAGTCGACGCGGCGAAAGTCAATGATTTCCGGTATTTCGTGGTCAGGCGTTACTTTACAGTTTCTTTCACACGGACACTGACCGGTGGTTGATGCTTGGACTCATTGACTAACACAAGGTCTGTGAATGCATGAATTACACACCACCTATATGTATAACTATAACCCGGATCGGTGTTACTGAATGAAAGCCGAAGCGAGCTGCAGATAAAATAGAAGCACAGTATCGATCTCGAAGCTGGAAGTGTGCACTATGGTTAAGTATTTTTTCTCTTTTTCTTTTTTTCATCATAAAACCATCTACGGCATACAAATCCTGTACATATAAGCAAAACTAATTAATATCAAAAACGAGTAATTCAACCTGTTTCACTGGTGTTCGTTTTTAATTTGGTAATCATGAGGCAATCTACACTAATAGACGAGTGAATCAAGGTCCAGTTGCAGGATGCAGGGAAGAATAGCCAGCCTCGGTTTAAACACGAAGAAAAAAACTGAATTTTGGTATCAAGAAAAAAAAAGAAAAAAAAAAATCAACCAATAAGGATAAAACGTAACGCAAGGAAAAACTGATACATTGAATTAGTATGCGATTCGTCCATTAACAGCGTGTGCGTTAATCGCAATAGCTTAAGGCGGTTCCCAGATCTGCTTCTTCGGCTATCGAACTCGAGACCTTAACCTTTCCTGTCCGCCAGTCTATTCGTCCGTCTTGTCCCCGTCACGACACCGGAGCAGGCTGTCCAGCTAGCGTGGTTTCTTTCAGGCACATTCACTTCTGGACAGCACTAGACCAGATTACACTCCTATCTCTAGTATATATGTCATGCCTCCCCGCCCATCCCTCCAATTCCCCTCTTGCCGAAGCATTCGCAACATTTGTCGTCCTCCCACCACGTCCCACGCTGATCGGTAGTAACGACGGACGCAAAAAAAAAAAATAAAGTCCAAAGCTTGCGGGAGGAGTGTTAAGATTCGACAGGTACGTATTTTCGCGTCGAAACGTTGACAATATGTATATCCTGCAGTTTAAGGAAGTGTCTTAACTTCATTCGGGAAATGATGTGTAAGTCGTGTGTGTAGACTGTAAATAGCACATGGCGTACTTTATGTATTTTAGGAGTTTAAGAAGGTCGGCGAGTCGGGAATCAATACTTTGTCGATAATTTTGTAACGACATGGCCGGACTTGTTTAGTATTCATTGAAATTCATGTGTTTGTAAGCCATTGTAAGACGATTTTCCTGAGGAAGCAATACGCCAACTTTTCAAATTATAAAAAATTGTTATAGCTCACTAATACGCGAATTTGATAAATTCGACTCAACGTGCGACTGTATCGTAATCAAATTCGGATGAAAAAAAAAGTAATGATTTAAGCCTCAGTCTACGCGAGGCACCGTCAGGTCTCTTCGCTGCCTTCTGTAAAATAGAATGAATTAGAGTGGAAAATGCAGGATTCAGAGCTCTTTATACATAAGTATTACAGAGTTCTAGGAAAATTATATAGTTGCCAATTCATTGTTCTGGGCGGATTGCGAGGCTGGATGGAACTTTGAACTTGAGTGAAGAAACTTTGGTTCTCAATTCTCTTCCCGAGGGTGTTTGTTCCACGAGATGACGTGTCCTTGCGGCCCTTCCTTCGTCCTCCACGCCCCGATAGATTGTCGGGGTCTGACGTAGCGATCCCTTCGATCATTAGAAGGCAAATCAATGACTGAATCGCACCGGCTTCGAGGATGTTTTGCCGTCTGTGTAAGTGTATTTGCATGTGAACGTTATGCGTCCGCTTTACCCACCATCGCTATTTCCAATTTCTCTGATCTTTTCAACGCAGAGCTTTGAATCTCGTGCGCCCCTCTCGTGTTTCAAACTTTATTGGAAAAGCAATTGGAACCAACGAGAAGAGCGAGAGAGAGACAGAGTGAGGGGGAGAGCGTCAACGGTGAAAAAAAAGTTGTTAAAAAACTAACTCAACTGATGCAACGTAACGAACTGAGGGAGAGTTTTTAAATCGTTAAAATCGTGCCGAATGAAATTTTTTTTCATCGGTGAAAATTTCGCACGCGTGTTACACGAGTAGTACACGATGTACCATAGGTGTATTCGAGCCGGGACATCACGCGAGAGAATGAATTCGACTTTGAGACAATAACAATTGGCACGGCAATTGACATGGCGACATATAGCAGTAGATCATATTGATCTAAATGGTGGTTCGGCCGGTCGTCGAGTTTCTTGATGAAGCGATGCTGCTGCACCGTTCAGTTCACCCGGATGCATTCCCTGTGCAATCCTGATCTACACCCATTAAGACATACAAGATGACTGAAATTCCTCTTGAAATTGGCAAAGGCGCGCTGACGTCTGATCCTGGAAATACCGAGGTTGAACGCAATTTAAAAAGTATTTGTCCATTACACGGTGCAATCAGTTATATACGCGGTTCTGCACTCGGGAAGGATTAGCTAATTAGCATCGTCGGAGTGGAGGTGGTCAAGCGTATAATACGTACACCTATGGAAGCTCGGTGAATGCAAGAAAGAGGATGTTTTTTGGCTCCTCGCAAGTGGACACGCACTAACTAGCCAGGTATATGCAGACGGATGATCAGCATTGCTAAGAGGAAACACACGCAAACGGTAGTTACGAGCAGGCGTTAATTTGCCTCGGCAATCTTTTGGATATGTATTTTCGAGTCTAGCAAGGGGCGCGAACAGCGAGGGTTTTACCGTAATTACAAACTCGTGTCAGACGCGTGCGCCTCCGACGTCGTCGTCCTCGTCGTGCAGTTCGTTATCCTATATGGCGAGAGATTTCTTAAGGTCTTGCAACGATCGCCCATCGGTGTATATGGAAGCGATTCTTTATTTTCTGTACGTAATCGGTGAGCAGCGAACAGCATCAGCCTAGAAGTAAACAGCCCGACGGTAGCCTCATACACTATAAATGTCCCGCCAATCTAACGCCTGCCTGTACATACCTAATGCATATACATATTATACTCTGTGACATGGTTGGCGGTTTGGTATTTAGGAAAGGCCAGCCGACCAATGTCACAACTCGTTTGAAAGGCGCGAGAATCCTATCGAAGCACACTTCTGTATCTATTATAAAACACGGTGTACATGTACATGCGATTACTTGCGTACAAACGTTTGCGCCTCTCGCATGGTTGGATCGATTATTTCGACATTTTTTTTATTGCCTTTGGTTAATTTTCTTACCTTTTTTTGTTCAACGTTTTTACACTCTGTATATTTTGACATCGGTTTAAATTGCGAGTAAGTGAAAACTTATCGAGAAGGTTGCAGAGCTGTTGTATTTTGTATAAAAATATCGACGCTTTTGTTCGTATGATTTGATCTTGCGAATATTCACTTGTCCAAGGTATATCGATACTCGTAATTTCGTCGTCGAGGCATATCGTGTTCCGGCAACTCCCTGTTGGGTGGCAACGCGGTGAAGTACCTGTAACGAATGAAACGTATTTTTGCCATCGGCTAGAGACCCTCTTCCGTCCGGGAGTAATTCCCCTCGTACAATGGTACGACGAAGATCGTGAATATTCAGTTCCCGCGAGGAAGCCGAAAACTGTAATAGCACGCGTAGAACTTCGGAAGACCGGTAACTGCGCGTTTCCCATGAGTCAAGCGTCTTTAACCCTTTCAGACTTTACCTTCTGCCGTCCGTCTACCTTCTGCGGATGGAAAACGGGTGTTTTTGGTGAACCGGTTCGACCGGTTTTCGTCTTGACAAAAAAATCGAGGATCGGAACTTCCGAGGGCGCAAGTCCTCTCGAGGAAAACTGATTGTCGGTATGAGAAGTAAATGAAGAAGAAGAAGAAGAAAGGAAGGAAGGAAGAAAGGCACGGATAGGTAGTCAGGCGAATTTTTTTTCTTTCTTACGGTTGGGAAAATTTAACCGCATATTCTTCCCAACCTGCACATTGTAAGAGACAGCTGACTCAGCTGGCTCGTTCAGAGGTCAAATTTTGTCGAAGCAACATTACGCGTTGTCTGTATCGATGAGGAATAATCGCAACTGTGTGTTAAAATTCACCTTGAATTAAAAATTTCCTTGTAAGATCGAGTGATATATAATCTTGACATGCGAATGGGCAAAGACAGAATTGAATTAAGTTCCGTTGGCGGCGTGCGTATCTCGATGACGTAAGCGACAGGCAGGTATATTTATCACAAAAATGGGTGATTTATGCGAATGGTTATTATATATTATCCGCGTTTTGATTGTTCGATTTGAATGTTGAAATAAACCACGAAGAGACCGCGGCCACGGTTCGAGGGGGCAGAGCAAAGTTTTATTGTTTTCCCAGAGCGGAGATAATTACAGTAAAGTGACAAACGACTGCAATAATGCGCGGATATAATCGCGTATTCAACGGAGAACCGAACGAACCGAAACGCCTCACAACAAACAGGGTAAAATTTATGACAAAGGGTGGTTTTCGTCGGGTATATATGCGCGCTTTTCAAACGCTCCGATACGCATATATACGGACAGCGTTCCGCGACGAGGTCGTAAAGTTTGCCGATTGAAAATCCGGGGAAAAGTTGCGTAGTCAACTTGATTGGTACGGGCAGAAAAGTAGGGTGGGCTTTTTCCTGCAGTTCGTACACAGTTTACACAGTTTACACACGCTTGCTCCATGTCGTGAATTTTAATAATCGTCATACCGAAACACGACCGCCGAACCACGGAAGGAACGTTTCCATTTGGGGGATGGACTCGGCTCGTCGTAACTCGACTCACAAAGTCGACGATTACATTGGATCCTGAAAGTGATAAGAAGTTAATAATCGTGTCCAGTACCGGTAACAGTCCGACAAATTGAAAAGAGACGCTTTCTCAGTTCAACCGCTTCCTGAGAAAAATGATTTCACGATGATGCGAGAACCGCATAATCGGCTTACGAATCGATGCATCGAACAGTGTCAGGAATTGCTTGATCAAAGTTTGCTGGGCGATACTATTCGACGAATAAGATCATTCGGTAAGCTGCAGGCGCATCCCTGGATCCCGAATCTCTTGACAACGAGCGAGCGGTTGAACTCTAGAGAATGAATAGAGCCGACCCGCGTATCCGTAATAAACCCCCTGTACTGTGAATTTCCTGGAGAGTTTGTTCGTCATAGTTTGAAGAAAATTGGACACCCTCGCCTCGGGGATGAAGAGAAGGTGACAGGGGTTGGTCGTCGACAGGGTGGTTAATCGGGAGCTGTACAGTCTTGGGAGGCAGTGGAAACGTTTCAAGTCCAGGTAATTTATCCAAGTTACATAATAAAGGAAGGACTCGCGGGCACCCCTCAGGGATCCACGAAGGATGTCCTCCGGCCGGCGGACCAAGGGGGATCAAGGCACGGGGACGGTTCGTCTGCGAGAAGCTTCGCCGAGGGGAGGTCGTTTATTAAAGGGACAGTTTGACCGTGAACCAAGGATGGGTTTGCGGCGGCCATCCGAGGGACGCGGACGAGGACGCGAAGGGACGGCTTCGGTATCCAGAGGCTATTGTGGGTCCGGTTGGTCGCAAAAGGTTTCTGAACCCGGCTCGACAATGGGAGAGAGCTCGACCCTGGTCTTCGGATATGCATGGAGGCCCGGCGTTTAAAGGGGTTGATATATGCCGACTATGGGACCATTTCTGGCCGGCTTACTTATCGGCGCTAGGAGGCTACCTCGAGAATTCTATGACCTAATCGCACCCCGTTCACACGAGTTCCTTCGAGCCTTAGAAATGGCGCGTAACGCATGTTCCACCGCTCAGCAGGAACTGGTATCGTAGATTCTGCTCAATCACGGAACCTACTTCTTCGCACGCGGTGCTGCTAATCGCCGGGTAATTTAATCACCGTAGCTAGACCATTTATGTATAGTCAAGTAAACCTCGGCCGTTGCCAGATTCGTATAATACAATGGAAAAAAATTTCGTTGCTGCTCCTCCAGACGTTTGAAGGTGCGTCTTTAAAATTGGTAAAGAAAAATTTCTTTTCTTCTCGCTCCGTTTGTATTCGATTTGCCTGTACACAAAAGACTGCGGTGGTCTGTCCAATGAGTTTATAAGTGTGCGTTAAACAATGATCAAAGCATTATGTATACGTATATCCTGTCGAGTTGGGAAATAAAATTATTCTCAAGCTTGAAACGGCTCGTTTTTATCCTACGATATTAACAACGGGAGAAAATTTTCTATTCTTTCCTTTAGTTTTTGTTTTTTTTTGTTTCTCTCCTTTTTTTTTTCAGCGACAACATCGCGGTCAGTACAATCGTACGCAAATACACATTATTCCTGCAAACAGAAGACCTTGTGAAAGTTACATCACTCGAAGGCTGCTTATGCAGCGATTGACATGATTCCGTGCCCACGTTACATTATGTGTTTCGAGAAAAATGAGCTTCGACGATTGCGGACAATCTGGCGAGAATATAATCTACTCAGTGACGGATTAATTCGTACTGCGTTATTTCGGTCTGAAATCGACGGCTCCTCGTTACTAGCAGTTGAAATGCAATGACCATTACATACGAGCCTGACGCATTCCTGCAAAACCGTGTGGTAAGAAGAAGCGCGTTTAAGAATCACCGTTTCCCCGCATATTTTTAAGAGGTGTAATAAAACGCCGCTGCTCTTTGGGTACTCACCACGTTTTCAAGGAGTCATGCGCGTGTTCAGGCACTTCGATCGTTCCTTTTTTTAAAGAAAGTACCGTTCGGCTGCATCACGGTTTCAAGAAATCGTCCGGGTTGCCTGGTACTCCGCAAACACGGACTCGGCATTTGGTTAGCAATTTTGCGAGGAAGCCTAACGCGAGTTGCTCGCGCTTTAGAATCGCGGCTCAAGTGACCAAATTAACGTCGAGTATGAGAATAGCGATTTCTCTCAAAACCGTGGCGACGATCGAGGCTGCAGCAGCTGGCTCGACATGTTAGTCAATTGTTTCTTGCTCTCAGAGTCTCGACCGTTATTTTGCTAACGAGTTGACGTCACGAGACGATCGTATGCCCGTTTTGGTGCCCAATGACCGATACCGAGAACCGGGAATCGAGAAGGAAACGGTAACCTCCGCGCTCCAGGACTCGAGTAAATTCGTCCTGTGCCGTTCTCCCGCTCGGGTTAATCCCGTTTGACAGGATCACCGTACCGGAGGCTGAGCCCTAGATAAACTGGATCACGGAGACGCGGATCTACTTTTTAGACGAGCGAAAACCGGCGAACGCGCTCCTCGCTGTTTTGTTACGGATCGCGTTAGTCGGACGAAAACAGGTCCAGAACTCGTTTTATCAGCGGTCAACGAAGCTGTCGGATATTCGCCTGGGTTAACTGTGAAAGAATAAGAAACAACGGAAGCGAACGAAACGAGCCCGGTAGAGAAGAATTTAATTCTTTTTTATCTTACAAAGAAGTGAAAATAAAATTGTTGATTACAGATATTGATGGTCTTTGCACTGTAAAGGTAAAGGCAAAACGCGTTATCACGCTTGCACATCGCACGTGGGTTGGCAGCTAATACAAGCTAATTACACGAAAAAAAAAGAGGAAGAAAAAAAGGCACCAATTTTACGGGACTGTTTCTCAATGCCTCCGACATTGGAGGTACCGAGTATAAAAGAGAGACTTCTGACCCCACCAAGGTGGATTCCTGATTGCTGCCACGATCAATCAAAAAAGAAATTTCGCTCATATTTCATCGTCGAAATTTGGGCGATACTTCGGGCAGGCGCCCAGCGGAGTCGAAACGCGCAAGTCTTATAATATCGTCGCAAACACGCACATTGCGCGAGTTTGTAACTGGGCTGAAGTTTCTCCGTTACGGAATAGAGAAAGAAAGTGATCCGGTCAGAATAGAGATGATTGTGTTGCTCTCCCTCTCTCTCTCTCTCTCTCTGTGTAACGTAGGACCAATATCATCTTTATCGGATATCCATTTCTCGGGTAAATATCTCTCAGTGGTGTGACTGGCCATTGGATATGCGACGAACGGTGGTTTCGTCCACTTTTTTTTTTAGGTCAATCGCGTTTCTGCGAGGACGAAACGAGTCTTGCTCCTCCAGGCGGAGGCTTGGATAGGCTCGGGTTGTTACCGGGTAGACCTGCGGGGAATCACCGACGCAACAGACAAGACGCGAGTCGAATTGGTAAGGGGACGGGATAGTCGGAGGATAGTTGGACACATCTTATGCATTATTCATCGTCGGCGTTCCCCGTATTTTCAAGTTTAAATATTTGAATACCTCGTTGCCGCTAACGTCGAAACCAAGTTAGGGAAATATTCGTTCGCTTATTCACACGGGATTGTCCGCTCTTTCGGGCCAACTTGAACAACCTTCCCCATACATCCGATACCCGCGTCAGCTGATCGCTGGTTCACCTCTTTTTTCTCACTCGTCCGTCTGGTCGCAACCTCGACGCATAACGTGTAATCGATTTTGAAGAGAAAAGAAGAAATACATGTCTCTAAAACCCTCTAGGAAGACGACTCGGTTGTTGTCGCAAGGTTTCGAGTAGACGATTCCTCTGGTTTCAAGTGTCAGGTTCTTCTTGAAAAATTTGTTACTCCAAGATGCGTTAACTTCGGTTGACGCTGACAGATGATCGGTAAACACGATGGTTTCCGATCTTTTTTAATGGTTCAAAAAATAAAACTTTCCCGAAGGTGATCACGGCATGACTTGAATTTGCATTCTTTCCCATTAGTCAAAGCCTGCTCGTACTGGCTCATTCGATTATAAATCACCGTGCGTGTTCATAGTATTTCATAAAGATTGAGAAACGTCTGAATAATTTGGTCTGAAAAGTTGCGAGAGAGTGCGGTTCGTCGGAAAGTTCGTAAAGAAGTACCAACGAACGTAAATTTTCCAAGTGATTTTGATACTGATTAAGTAGAGCCCGGTTGACGTCAGAGCCTTTTCATTCCGGTTATGGCCCAAGTTAAGTTATATCTGGATTATCCGGGTACAAGAAAGCTTGAGAGCCAACGAGAGAAGGAGAAAAGGGGGCATGGGAAGTGAAGGAGGGTTTCGACTCACGAGAGGATGCCGGTGGTGGTTTTAACCGCGTCCCAAAGTCTTGGAGAAAGGCGGCAGATATTACCTCATAACTTTGCGTCTTGAAGCCACGAGTAGGTATAAGCTATCATCGTGAGGGGGCCCGGAGGAAGAGACGACGAAGAGACTCTTCGCACGCGTGTTGGTGGGCAAGGACCGAGGACGTGGAGGAGAACGATGGCCTTGGCGTATGTGTGTGCGATGTACTCCCATGGATAACGGAGGTCCTTTCCGGAGGACCTAGACACGGCTGGCACGGGATAAAATTCCAGGAAAAGAACCTGCGCTAACGTCCGGGTGCGTCCTCCATTCCATTCCATTCCATCCCATTCCGGTCCATCTCGTTCCATTTCATTCCATTTCCTTTCGAGCTGCCGAGATCGGTCGCTCGAGTTTGGATGTGGCGAAGTGAAGGGTCTCTCTTGGCAAGGGGTCCGCTAATGGAAGGGTCTCTGCAGGTCTACGGGTAAGGCGGCCGTGCCTCTGATATATACGCCATTCGTGACGGGAATTCGCGACAGTCTCGAGGTCAGTAACGTACCTACATTCGCGCCTTATAGCCTATCCCATGGCCCACGAGCCTCCTCGTTCCTTACGACACTCGTGTGACTACTCCGCTCATTTCTATAAATACCAGGGTGACTTACAACGAATACCGCAGTCCTTTCATTTTTCTATCCAAACGCTTCACGCTGCACTGGGCATTGGAATCAACGAGTCCCGTGGGAATGATTGGACGAGTCGATAATGCTGCTCTTCCAGGACTGTCAGTGATACGCGAGTCTCACTTGTCACCACGAGTTCGAAATTCGTGATCAAAATTCGAGGCGGCGCGGGCGTTAGGAAATTCTTTGATCAACGTTGATCAACGTACGATGATACACAGGGAACTCGAACTAATTTTACCCAGCGTTCCATGCAGCGGCCTGAACCGCCGCAAGTCCGAGGTTCGAGGTCTGATAAGAGAGGCATCTAACCGCTGTCATCCAACGAGGCATAAGTGAGCCGAGGACAAGCGCGTTGCAAAACTTTAAACACTTTACTTGCAAATTAAAGTCTAACTTTGCAATCTCCGGTTGCACCGAGCTTACCGTATATGGCTTCTATGCGCACATTCACGTACACACGGATGCACGTGGAAACGAGTGTGTGTGACGCGTGCTTCGATACGCGGTATATCTGCCTACGCCGATCGTGCGTTGCGGTATTTTTCTTTCTTTCTTTCTGTCATCACTTTTTTTTTTCCTCTCCATTTTCTCGCTCTCTCGACAGAAAGTCGGAAAGTAAAGCGACGGAATAAATTTGACGATGTAATTATATACGTACGGATAATGTGTGCGCGGTAAGTGGAGAGCTGAAAATTGAAGACCCTCATTTACTTTCGGAGTTTATTACACCGACGGAGGAGGATGTCGTCGACCACCACGACGGTCGAAACGTATTATTGTTAATGATTTTCTCACAAATTTACCATCGCGTCGAGTGAAACTGGGTTGCGCACGGCTTAATCGAACCGCCGTTCAGATCCGCCACTGCCGGTACTTCTGTGCCACGAAGCCAAGGTCCAGCACTCTCCTCCGTATTAAAGTCGGCCGTGCAGTTTTGCTTTCCGTGCAACTGTCGGTGTGGTCCCACCTCGGGTCCCACCGCCTGGTATGCTTTTTCAGTCAACTAATCTACGGACGACGACTCTTCGTCATTGCAACACCAGGCGTATCAATTTGTTTCGTGTCTTTAAGGCAGCGCGTGTGAAGTTTCGGAGAAGTAGGTGTAAACGTGAGTTCAGGGTCAGTTGCTACGACGAAGGCATTGCGGGAGGAAAATTTAGGTAAACTTGATTCGAGGGAAGGACGAGGGCAAACAACGAAACAATACTTATCACCGTTGGATACGATATCATCACGTACGACGTATATTATCTTATCTCCGTGACAGTTATCGCGATCGTTAAAAGTACCAATCTTATCGTCACTACGCTTGTGCGTCTCCCTATCGGGCCAACTGAAACCACATAATCGTTGGTTAATCATCAAGGAAAGTATACAGCTCTGTAAAATACTGTGGAACGGAAGCCAACGGCTGGTAATAAATGCATAAATGCTTCGAATCGAAAGTACTTAAGCCGATAGAATGTGCAGTTGTGTGATTATTGTTAAAGTTCAAACGGTGAGCTGATATTTAGGCGTAAGATAAGTAAGCGAGTTGGCGATTAGAAGCGAAATATCACCTAGTGCTTGGAGGTCACAGCACAAGTTGCGAATTTTTATACGGCAACAGCCGAGTGTGCAACGACAAGTTCTTATTCCGAATTATTCGAGGTTGCGTTCCTGGCTTGAAGTAAAAGTTGCGCAATAATTTGTCGTTTTCCTTTCTGTCACGTACACGTCCCAGATTAAGTTCGAAAAATACCTTCTCGACTCTTATTAGCATACTACGAGATTCTGTTTGCAAAATAAATTAGACAATTTACGAAACACGTTAGAAAGCGAGTCGAAAATACTCGTTTAGTTGTCGTATTTGTCTCCACTGTGCGTGGGTTATAAGCTACTGCATCCAAGTTTGTGTGCGGACAAATTATTGTCCAAACATTGAGGTGTGCGTAAACGATTCTCCGTTTCTTCTTGTTTCGAGGGATCTCGGTAGAACAATATTGTCCGTTAAATTAGCTGAAAATTTCCAAGTGGCTCGTATTTCTCACCAGAACATGATCTTCCAAGTATAAAAATAAAACTCTGCATGTTTATTCACAATCAATTATAACATATTTATGCGCATGCATGTGCCCCGACAACTTTGATAAAACGATTTACCAATCGGGTTATTGGCAGTCTCTACGCAAAAACGCGAAGGTCACGCAAGACGGTTGACGAAATCTACATTCAAGACGTACGGCTTGTGCTTCTTGCCACCGTAAACTCTCCAACCGCTGCAGACGTTGCGTTCAACCGCGCGATTATAATATGCGAAATATTCTAACTCCTTTACCGATCCGCGTTTCAAACTTACCCGGTCCTGGCAATTTTTGGCTAACCATTTAAACCGTGCAAGACAACCTAGTAGCAATTCTCCAAACTGAGTACGAAATAAACTTGCGAAACTGTTCGAGCATACTTTCATTCTCACATAGTTACCAAAGGGTGCAAGTATGTAGGCAAAGTCTAATGATTCTCAGGAAAACGTACATGGTTTGCAAATCTTTCCCATGACGGTGCATGTTGCAGTTATTATAACAGTTGTGGAAATTTTCAAATTGTATCACGATTGGTTATCAAAGAATTGACAATAGTTCCCACCTATACATTACATACTCAAAATCAATTGTTCTTTTTGAAAGTGCATTGCAACATTAATTTCCTATTTACATCCCGCAGCCTGTATAAAAGCACAGTTTACATTTTGCGCCTATCTTCTCGGTCGATTCGCGTCCCGAAAGCTGTGAAAAATGAAAAAAAAAAATGTCCGAAGATTCTTGTACGTCCTCTAGATTCCATCGATACTAATGGCGCGTTACTGAAAGAAATGAAAAAAGCTCATGGAGAAAATACCGCGGAAACTTGGGCAGAGTTTCGAAGTACGAGGCACTGATGTAAAAATTGAAAAGCACCCAACCGTCAGTTTCGCGTCACGTCTCTTCGGCGCTACTGAAATCCGTCAAACGGTAGGAGGGCGAGTTGTACGGAGCTTCGCATCCGCGGAAAAACCGGGTACGAAAGCTCCTCAGCGAGCAATGGCCGCCGGTGGTGCACCAGGAGGTGGAGTACTCGCAGTCGCTTCGAACGAGCAATTCGTTGCCGATCGTCGCGAAGCTCGAGCAACGGAGCGAGGCGAGGGTACGTCGGGGTGTGTGCCAGTCACCGGGGATTCCCCCACTTTCGCCCCGTCCTATACCCCCCGCAAGGATCAATACTTACCAGTGTTATCATGCTCCTCTACCGTGCAGCGGCTGACGCTACTGTTCGGTTAAAGGTTCGTTTCCACTGCGAAAATTTGCAGCGATTTTTTTTTTTTTTTTACAGAGAATGGTGTAAACATTTCTCATATATCATTGTTTCACCCTTCTGCTTGCAGCAACGATTTATTGATAAAGGCTGGCAGCCGAACCGAAAGCGATAAAACCGAGGGCAATTTGTCTTCCATCAGTGCAAAAGTTTATTAATTCAAACGTATATACGTGACTGGAGATTCCGCGATGGTAAAATTATTTGACATCGAAATTGCCCGGTAAAATTGCAGGAGACAATCGTCCGACTATATATCGATGATATTCCACGGGTTCAAAATCATACATCTCAACGATGGAAGTTTGCTGGGCTATACATGCATAACCGAGAGATCAAGGTCTGCGGTATGATAAAATTGCAAAACTTGAAGTGACGCAACTTTCGAAGAGATTGGTTAAAGCGATTTTAAAATCCGGGTCAATTTTCATAATCCTAACGCCGATTGGATTATCTTTGACTTTTACAAAGTTTATCTATCAAAACATGTACCGAAGTGTGTAGGTTAAAAGTAGAAGAAACGAAGCCGAAAAAACGGGTTATCAGAATATACATGCAATAAATACCGAGAATAGCACGAGTGATAGTGGTATTAAGTATGTAATTGCGAAAGTTTTATCTACTTGAAAAGCTTTGAAAAGCAAAAGGTCACAACTCTAGCAGAGTTCGTGATTCGGGAGTATCTAACAATTTCGCGTCAAGATTTATGATGTACGTAGAAACGGGAACGATACACAAATAATAGGCCAAAGTTTGAACAATGAAAAAGTATATTTCTTCTTGTTTGTAAGCCACTCGGGGAAATATCCAAAGTTCGATTATGGAATCCAGTTTCAACAGATAGAAGAACAAGTCAAGTCTTTTGGTCAAGTGATACGGGCAATTTGGATTAGCGAAACTCTCAACTCTTGTAAATCGCAGAACGAAAGTTCTCGATTCTCCCTTCTCCCTTCTCCCTTCTCCTTTCCTCCGCATCCTCACCTCTTCGGACAACTTTGTACAACTTCGTGTAACTTTCCGACGCATAAAGACAATCCTTCTGAAACTGGTTTACTTTGCGCTACTTCTTCTCTTATCAGTGCTCACGATTTTCGCTAACCTCGTAGCAATTTGGCAATCGATCGATCAATCAATCAATCAACCAATCAATCAATCAATCGTCGCATTCGCGAATCGGAAGTTCGCATCGGACCACGAATAGCCATTGTTTCTACTTTTTTCACCGTTAAGGGTGCGCATCGCCAAACTCAATTACGGCCGTCGACGCGGTCATCTAGATCTTTATACTCAGCTTATCGCGATCCATTACACCCCATGGTTCATCAAGCGATGCTAATCATCGAGAATAATTACGTTCCTAATAATATACCTCGACACTATGGAACGGCAGCACCTCGACACTCGTTTAGCAATATATTTCACGGAAATTTTCACCGTGTAATTTACCACTAAAGCGTGCCGTGCGATATATGTATACGTGGATAACTGTGAAGTGAAATTTCACGCTGACAGTGTGAAATTTTGTTTAAAAATTGCCTTTTTTTTTTTAACATCATCCATATATATAATAGGATTCCGGCACACGAAGAGAGGAAGAAGAGCCGCCGTCGCCGCCGCCTTCGCAAAATTTGTCTCCAGAAAAACGGCTTCGATATTTATGCGAGGTCGTAAAATCAAGGTGGGCTGCAAAACCCGTCACGTATGTATGAGCCGTTCGCAGATATTAAAGCGTCGGTAAAACGCCTGCGTTGCAGCACGTCTGATGAACGATAATAACGAGATACGTACGTTCCGAAACAGATCCGTAAAAGGATACACAAGCCCCACTTTCTCTCTTTCTCTCTCACTCTCTCTTTTTCTCCCTTTCTCTCCTCGACGTCAAAGACGGGAGACACGACCCGCGTCAAGTTTATAAACTCATTGCCGACATATAAACATTCTTTGCTTATAAACTAATTATCGCTAGGGGATATCAAATATCAGTCTTGGCTTTCGCTCAAGTGTACAGCGTAGGGGGAGGAGTAGGACGACCGCAACGTAGACCAGAGAGACTGAAGCCAAAAAGGAATGCAAAAAACGAAAGTAAAAAATAAAAAATAAAATAAACAAATATAATAAATAAACACGAATAATACGACGACGAAACGAGTCTTTGGTTTTATTCGTGCCAAATGCGCAAACAATTACCCATATGTGTGTGTGTGTGTGCGTGTGCGTGTGTGTATATATGCAATCACGCGTCGATCATTGACCCGGCCTACGGATACAAGGATGAATAAAAATCGAGCTCCTTGAGCCGGAGGCTGGTTTTCTATCATAGGTGTACAGGTAACAGCGTAACGCCCAAAGGCTGCTCGAATGACGAATGCGCCGATTGAAAACACACACATGCGTGTAATCCAAGTGTAATCGTGCATAATGCACGATTGTAATCGAGGGTGGAGCCGCGCCTTGTATATTTTATCACCACCCGATACCGCAGGCGGGGCAGTCGCTGATTGAGAGCCATGCAGGCCTAGGTATGGAATATCGCAGTAACAAGGAGACAACGTCGCTCTGTTGGATTTAGGCGCCATTCCATGTACTCGCTACCGGCTTCCGAGTTTTCCGACCGTTCGTTCGCTAGCTCCATACAGAACCGGCAATAAAACACTCGTCATAAGCCACCCCGTTTGTTGCTGGCGGTATAACATTCGCGGACGTATGAATCGTCCGTCCAGAGTCCCCTGCTTCGCACGTCACAAACATTGGTAGCCCTGTTGGTATCCAGGGGTTGATGCCCTTGCTACTAATGCACAGGGCTGGTTCGCGACGCGAACTCGGATAGACAACCTTCGCTGTCGCGCATACTGAACTATGCCTAGGTATTAGAAGTGAACGTGCAAGGGTGGGCTTATGCTTGCAGCCGAGTGATACATGACGCCCGATATTCCCTGGAATGAAAAAACTCGAGTCCGGAGCGTGTATTAAAATGGAAAAAAAAAACCGAACTATCCGAGTGTTTTGACCTGCCGCTACATAAAGGGCAGTATAGTATTGAATTTCGATAGAGATTTGATTTTTGCACCATTGCTGTGTTGATCGGTGACTAAAGACGACTGAGGATTGGGTATCGCATGGAGAATCGGTACTTTTATATTTACTCGACACCTAACAATGTAGAATATCAGTGCTTCGTAGTGTAAGGCACTATGTAATTTCAACAATACCAAATCAGCAAATAAAAGTCGACTTTTCTAAGCAAGGGATGCTCAAGTAAAATCTTTACTGGTCAATCTTTTTTTCTTTTATCGGAGCCCCGCGCTTTTGGAATAATGCGGAATTTCGAAATTTCAGTTCATCGGATTACTTCGCAAAACGACCGCACTGCTTTCCCCCGAGTTGCTTCAGGGACTGAGGGGTGAAAGTGGAGTGCGAAGGCAGAAGGGAAGAGGAAGGCTCTTCTACCCTTTGCGGAAAAGAGGGTATATGGGATAGCGGTGAGGGCGGAAGAGTAGGGGTTCAATGTTCCCCGTGCCACGTCACGATTTTAATGCGGTACGATCGCGGAATGATTATACTCGCGGCAAGTCGGACGATTGTACATCATGTATATCATGTATGTATGCACGTGTGCAAAGTATACGTATACATGTGTACGTGAGGGTGAATGCACGATTAGGGACGTGGTGTAAAAATAGAAAATAAATAAATAAAACCCATTAAACAGGCATTATACATACAAGCAACGAACACACGTGGTCGTAGGAAGAATTAATTATATACGCTGAGAGATTAGACACGGATAGCTGGATTAAATTAGTCCGAAATTTTTAATAAAGGGAACCAGACGCGTGACCGATCGTACGCGATTTCCCCGACGCAGGTTTGATTTGTATTCTTCAACTCGAGTGTGAATTTAATCCAACAATCGCAGTCTCTGTCCCGCCATCGTGCAGATTCAGGATAATCCGAACGAAAATTCGTCGCTTCCTCAACGGTTTGCATCCCGGAGGAAACCACAGGAGGAGGGAAGAAACGCTGTGCCTTCGTGCATCCCTAGCGAGTCGCAGGCTGCAGGTCGAGAACCCTGCCAATGGCTGGTTTCCCGCCGCATACGGCGAAGTAAAATATATACAATATACATTTATCACACCTCGACTCTGTGCATAATTTAGTCAGAGGTATACGCAGATGTTCTATACAGCTGCACAGACAACGACGACGCTGTAATATGTGCGGTTCGCTTGCTTGCCCCGTGACGTCATCGGGCACCGATCGCAGATAGCGCGCTAGCTTACGCAGATGCATAGATTGGGCCCCGTTTTGCCATACGGTTGGCTTCCCGGCCCCTGGGTTCAATAGTCCCTGATGGAAAAGTGTATTGCGCTGCACGCGTTCGTGCCCGCCGACTTTTCATCTTGGCGAGTGGAAAGAAAATGTGGAGAAAAAGATGGAAACGTTTCAATTATAGATGTTTGTGCAAAAAGTATGATCGACTCGAACGAGACGTTGTCGAATGGAGAATTTTTATTTATTTTTTGTTTCGTTGTTTTCGTGATACACATCTGATAAAGGTGCGCAGTGGCGGAAATTTTTTGCTCGACTCCTGGTCCGATACCGTATAACCTACAGCGTGTACTGTAAGCATTTCGTCGATTTGACAAAACAGGTCCCCATATATTTATTTTCCTTCGCGAACGTGGTAAATATTTTTGAAAACACCATCATTTTTACAATTTATATAATACAGTTTTGTTTACGCATTTTAGGTGTAAAAATGCGATACCTACACTTGATTTATGCAAGGTAACTTTTGCGGCCTTGTGTTGATCGCAAATGTCAATATCATCGCGATGAAATTCGCGATCATGCGAATATACCAATCGCGTGTTTTGCACGTGCAGATTGCGAAACGCTACCTGAAAATCCGCGATATCGAGCCTGTTAAAAAACGCTGCGTGGATTAAAAAAGTCGAGTGAAATACTCACGCGACCTGCACAAATATATTCGCTGTTCGACTCATATCTTGGCAGACACTTTTCATCCGGATAGCTTACCTGTAAGAAGAAAAAGAAAAAAATATAATTAATTACGTTTTATGATAATTCGAACCGTTGAACACGGACGTATAAATATAAATTATACATATAAGGGATTCCAAGGGCTGTTTCAGCGAGTCGAAACACCTGGACGGATCACATGTGTGTGCCCGCTGCAGTCATATGGCCGGACCAATTAATTGCAAATAAAAAAAGAAAAAAGAAAAAATGACGGAAGAAGACTGGGGGAAAAGGAGAAAAAAAAAAACACCTAATTGATCGGCAACCGTTGTTATTAAGGTAGCTACCGCTTGTTGTTGTTGCATCGAGATAATATGTTGCACGTTTATTTCTGCCCGCGTATATCTACCCACAATTATACTCCGACTTGGCTGTGCGATTCCAGCCAAAAACCAATTTACCTCACAACAACAGATGTCTGCGGGGTTTTGCGGTTGTTTTTCTTCGTTCGTTCATTCATTTTTCCTCCGAAATAAATTTCCGCTTGTGGTACTCGGATACTGCACTTGGCAGTGGTGCAGAATTGAGAATAAGCAATACTGTATTGTTTCAAATACTCATAGAATACACTGTATCGATGGTCACTGAGCAAAAAAATAATCAAACACGACTCGATTGAATCGGTAAAAATTAATCGATTATTTCGTATTTTTTTGAGACGTGCATACAAAACCAACATTTCGTAAATTTCAATATGCAGTCCTAATAGCGGAAAAGTTTTTTGATAATTTATAGTTTCATTCAAAACATTTTTCAATTTCGGGTGAAAATATTCATTGATCTTTCGCTTATTATATTAAATAGGTGCTTGGTAAGTAAGACAATGATAATAACTGATACTTTAATCACATAAATCGATGATGTATTGCATAGTTCACGGGAGCATAAAACAAAAACCGATTGTGCGGAAAAATAGTCGATTATACTCGATTAATCGGGGAAAAAATGATCGGTTTAATCGAAAATCGATTACTTTTGGCCACTCTTAGACTACACTGGCTCCGTCGAATCTGACTCTTTTCTGGCTTCTTTCAGTAATCACAGAAGATCGCGGCTGGACTAGTCATAGGAATATTCGTACAGTAAAGTGTGTATAGTAATAGTTTCTCCGAAAGCGATGAGTCTTTGCTTAGTCATTTCGCAAATCCAAGGAATATACATACACACACACACATATATATATATATACATATAGCCGAGGCGAAGTAAACTCGAGACATTTTTGACTAGGACTTGGCAGCTGTATGCTTTGCGTTTTATTTTTCACACGTATTTACGCATCACGCCCTTTATCTCTGTTTCGCATTTTCGCGTCGCTAGTGGACGTAGGATGAAGCTCCCCGTTAAACTTATTTCGCAACAGCGCCTTTGAGTGAAATCGGTAACCGCGTTCGTTAACAAGCTTCCGTACGGAATATTACGGTTTAATTCCGGTTTATTAACATAAAAATGAGAGGTTCGATCGGCCGGGGGACTTATGGCAACTGCCGCCCCTATTAATATCGTTTAGTAGCAACCCCTTGGCTCGACCGACCGAACTTCGCGTGTGCCTCAGGGTTGTTCGTTCGCACGAGGCATGCGACGTGCTATCTGCTACAGTCAACAGCAGCGGGGGTCCGCAAGCTCGAGTGACACAATGGGCTGATGAGAAAGAGGGAAGGAGGCGAGGCAGAGGGAAAAAAAGAATGAATAAAATAAGGGAGTGAAAGATTAAGAAGAAGAAAAAAAAAAAAAAGAAAAAACACCGCCTCCCTCTGTTCAGCCGCAAAGATAGCTTCGAGCGTTGCTCCGGGATGAGGAAGAGGAGCCTTGAGGCAAAGCCCGGTAGTAATTGCGTGCGTGATATAGCCGAGATTTGCTCAATCTCTGCTCCTGAAAGAAAGTGGAAATTTATTTGTAAAGCCTTGGGAAAATCTTCTCGAACCATCGCGAAACGCCCGCCACTCGCCTTTATTTGCCGGAATTAAGAATCTGCAGATATTCCGGTGAATATATCTCTAACAACGCGCGATGAGATTGTCTTGAAATTTTTTTTATCGTTTTTTTCTTCTGTTTCACCTTCTTCGACTTCTATTGCCGCCTATTTCTTTTTTCTTGAATTTATATTCGGATTACACACCGGATAAATTGACACTTTGAAATTCGTTGCGCGCAATAAAACCGCGATACCAGTTCTATAAGTTGAAACACGGCGCGACGAAGGTTCTGGAAGGGCGATAAGGTTTGTCTATAAGAAACTTTGACACCGATACGGTATGGGTGAATTATTAATTCGGACAGTCGAAAACGTGGTTCACGTGATAATTGTCTCGGGTTTTCAACGCTTGTCCGTGTCCTCGATCTTTCTACCCTTGGCCACTCGGCGTATAATTAGCTTTCCAGCGTACGGACGAGCAATAGCCTGAATTTTTCCCAAGGGTAAAAGCTGTCCGACTCCCCGTCGAAATGTATTATCACGCACGCACGCGCACACAGGCGGTAAGAATGAGTTCTATTTGATCGTACCGAGTCAGAGGACGAACTGCAAAGGGTCTTGTGTCTAGGAACTGGTGGTCAAAGCTCGTTTGTAAATGTAGTTGAATTAACAAACTTGGACGGGTGTGATTAACATTAACGTTGAACTGTGGTTCGAAATGTCGTTGACAGGGACTCGATTCCAAACAACAACTTCGTGAACCCGCAGATAATTTTTCGTCCGAACGGCGGTAGACATTCTCTCGTTCTCAATACACATACGCATAAACGACCAAAAAAAGATAAGACGCGATGGTAAACAATCGTCCGTAAACTTACGGTCAGTTCCAAACTGCAGCTTGCGTCGCGCTTATCGCTTCGAAGTAATTCTCGCGATTGGATGACTGTTCGGTAAAGTGGACTTGGCGACTTTTGAAAGCCCTGAAACACGGTTGGCGCCATTAGTCTGCAGGACCACGCGCTTGAAACTCTATGAAACAATCTGCTGATCCGATTTCCGGGGATCCTTGGCAACAAATGGAAGAAGAGGTGTCTGCGGCCACCGCGTCGTCCGCAGGTATATTAAATTTCGAAAATTCAGTTCACGCCTGTAGGCAGACATATTGTTGAGAGGTCTGAATAGTGCCTGCAACTGAATAGCCGGTAAAAAGGGACGTCTGCGCAACCTGAGCAGGGGGCAAAGTCAGACAACAATCGATTATGGGATATACCTGCGAGTTTGGTTTCTGCAGCTTGGTTTCGGCGTTGCCGATGCAGGTAACTAGCCCGGCCAGTTTAAGGTTACAGGGCTTGCGACGATGCATGGCTTGAGCTGACTGAGTGCGTAATTCTAGTAATAAAACACGAGTAATTCCTGAATAACTCAGCAACTGTCCGTCAACCCCTCGAGTATCTCCTTCCCCGCCGAGGACTCACGTACGTGGCTACATTCGGGATGATGTTATGGGACCCTTGTTGGAAGAACAGACCGTAAGGTGTAGCGAATAACCAGCCGGCATTGAATTAGTTGCTAATTAAGGATTACCGAACAGTTATTCCTATTGTTCGTGTGTCATTGACCGGGAATTCAAAGAACGAGTAATTCAGTTTGCGATCATCGTATGATACAACGGCACATGGCGACAGAGGCGAGAAATTTTCTGTGAGAAGAGTAAAGCGGATTCGAATAATAATTTAACGGTAGTGAGGCATAATCGATTTTGCGGGATTAGGCTAGAAGGCCTAGACGGAATTAATTTTCATTGTTCAATATTCCCCGTGTCCTGACAACGAGGGTTCAAAGTTACGACCCCATACAGAGCGCTCCGATACCGCCAGATCATAATTTGCGCCAAGTTTGAATCGGTACGATAAGGTAAGCGCTCGTACGACTGATCCTCGTGACGATAATTCTCACACTAATCGCAAAAAGTTGAACGTAGATCGTCAGTTCACGGTATTCACGTCACACGCGCCCCTTGACAGGGAGAATTTTTGAAGGGCTGCGCTCCTCTCGAGGGAATTTTTTCCTCAACGTAGACTTATCGCAGCAGTTTACTAGTCTTTCAAAGTGTCTTCAGGTTAAAGTCGGCATCAGTCAGATGTCACGTCGCGCCGCTAGAAGAGCAGGTCAAAATAAAGGCAGCCTTCTTTTTAGATACTTTATACTCGGACAGCTCGGCATTCGCACAAGATATTCAAAATTTGGACAGGCTATACCGCAATGACTTCGTCGTCTCGAACAAGTATCTTCTATCTCTTTATTCATACGCGTAATACAACGGCAAGAAATTCTTTGAATTTCTTTCTTTTGGACATATTTCGTTCGAGCCACCAAATCGGGATACGAAGAATGAAATTGAAAAGAAATATTTCTTCGATTTTTTTATAGATAGATCCATGAAAATGTCAACCGAGTTATCTATAATGATTTCTATGATTGATTTCCACTACCCGATTTCTTTGAATGTCTATGGAACAAAGATATTTATTTCCAACAAGTCTGTATCTTTAGTTTTATTGTAAGTTTAAAATTATTTCCAAAATAACGTCTAGGCTGACGAATGGGAACTTCACACGTCTGGAAGGGGGGAAAAGGTTCAGGCCAGGTCACTCTGACCCTGCTTTCTTGGACAGACAATAGCACCACATTTTACAATAACCAGGCATTCCAGTAATTGTGCAATTGTCGAAGGGTATCCCCCGAACGCTGGTGCTGGTTTTTCCGCATTTACGACCCGCGGTTAGTCGCCAGATGCGAGGTGCAGCCTTTCCTGGACAGCGCGGTCGAAGGAAACGGTAAGGGTCCTTTATTGTTGTATTTTCCACTTCGGACATACCTGGTCCTCCCTCCCACTCTCGGTACATGCAGCTTAGTACATTTCTTAATTATACGCAAAAATCAGTTGCCGGAAAACCGTCGCGGAGTGCGCTTCTACGCCGGTTCTTTCATTGCAGTTCCCTCAGACGCACTTCGGTCTGTTATAAATTCTAGGAATAATTAGTGAAAATCAACTCTGATATTCGGTATTCTGACTGCAATCTATAAAAACGTAAATTGCATTTTTCAATAAATTACTTATTTGTTTCTAAATGTGACGTGCTACGCGCGACGAGAAATCAATACAAAAATAATAATAATACGAACACATACAAGGTCAAAGGTTCTTCCGCCGATGAGATAAAAAAAATAAAATAAAATACGTAACTTTTAGTTATCAATGTTCTAAACCGTACGTAAGTTGCAAAGAAATCAGCGTGTGATACCAAGCTGATATTCCTTGTGAGAAATCATCTTTTTACGACATTCGTGATTCGAAGAAAGTGTTGAACCAGTGGTTATGGTCCTAAGAGCGTTTTCTTCGAGTGTAAATTTT